>NW_027315139.1:0-66516 GCF_023375885.2 Dermacentor andersoni | reverse complement strand
CCCGCACACGCATTTGTGCGAAAACGCGTTTTAAGCATGCACATGCATCTTTTGGTAGACGCGGATGAAGTTTTCTGCAAAACCACAAGATGTGCATGCAAATGGTGCTTTTTGCAGAACGCGCACGTGGATTTCTACCAAACGACGTGCTAAGCATGCCGATGCTGCTCTTTTTCGCACCCGCGCACGCATTTGTGCGAAAACGCGTTTTAAGCATGCACATGCATCTTTTGGTAGACGCGTATGAAGTTTTCTGCAAAACCACAAGATGTGCATGCAAATGGTGCTTTTTGCAGAACGCGCACGTGGATTTCTACCAAACGACGTGCTAGGCATGCCGATGCTGCTCTTTTTAGCACCCGCGCACGCATTTGTGCGAAAACGCGTTTTAAGCATGCACATGCATCTTTTGGTAGACGCGTATGAAGTTTTCTGCAAAACCACAAGATGTGCATGCAAATGGTGCTTTTTGCAGAACGCGCACGTGGATTTCTACCAAACGACGTGCTAGGCATGCCGATGCTGCTCTTTTTAGCACCCGCGCACGGATTTGTGCTAAAACGCGTTTTAAGCATGCACATGCATCTTTTGGTAGACGCGGATGAAGTTTTCTGCAAAACCACAAGATGTGCATGCAAATGGAGCTTTTGGCAGAACGCGCACGTGGATTTCTACCAAACGACGTGCTAAGCATGCCGATGCTGCTCTTTTTAGCACCCGCGCACGCATTTGTGCGAAAACGCGTTTTAAGCATGCACATGCATCTTTTGGTAGACGCGGATGAAGTTTTCTGCAAAACCACAAGATGTGCATGCAAATGGTGCTTTTGGCAGAACGCGCACGTGGATTTCTACCAAACGACGTGCTAAGCATGCCGATGCTGCTCTTTTTAGCACCCGCGCACGGATTTGTGCGAAAACGCGTTTTAAGCATGCACCTGCATCTTTTGGTAGACGCGGATGAAGTTTTCTGCAAAACCACAAGATGTGCATGCAAATGGTGCTTTTGGCAGAACGCGCACGTGGATTTCTACCAAACGACGTGCTAAGCATGCCGATGCTGCTCTTTTTAGCACCCGCGCACGGATTTGTGCGAAAACGCGTTTTAAGCATGCACATGCATCTTTTGGTAGACGCGGATGAAGTTTTCTGCAAAACCACAAGATGTGCATGCAAATGGTGCTTTTGGCAGAACGCGCACGTGGATTTCTACCAAAAACGTGCTAAGCATGCCGATGCTGCTCTTTTTAGCACCCGCGCACGGATTTGTGCGAAAACGCGTTTTAAGCATGCACATGCATTTTTGGTAGACGCGGATGAAGTTTTCTGCAAAACCACAAGATGTGCATGCAAATGGTGCTTTTGGCAGAACGCGCACGTGGATTTCTACCAAACGACGTGCTAAGCATGCCGATGCTGCTCTTTTTAGCACCCGCGCACGGATTTGTGCGAAAACGCGTTTTAAGCATGCACATGCATCTTTTGGTAGACGCAGATGAAGTTTTCTGCAAAACCACAAGATATGCATGCAAATGGTGCTTTTGGCAGAACGCGCACGTGGATTTCTACCAAACGACGTGCTAAGCATGCCGATGCTGCTCTTTTTAGCACCCGCGCACGGATTTGTGCGAAAACGCGTTTTAAGCATGCACATGCATCTTTTGGTAGACGCGGATGAAGTTTTCTGCAAAACCACAAGATGTGCATGCAAATGGTGCTTTTGGCAGAACGCGCACGTGGATTTCTACCAAACGACGTGCTAAGCATGCCGATGCTGCTCGTTTTAGCACCCGCGCACGGATTTGTGCGAAAACGCGTTTTAAGCATGCACATGCATCTTTTGGTAGACGCGGATGAAGTTTTCTGCAAAACCACAAGATGTGCATGCAAATGGTGCTTTTGGCAGAACGCGCACGTGGATTTCTACCAAACGACGTGCTAAGCATGCCGATGCTGCTCTTTTTAGCACCCGCGCACGGATTTGTGCGAAAACGCGTTTTAAGCATGCACATGCATCTTTTGGTAGACGCGGATGAAGTTTTCTGCAAAACCACAAGATGTGCATGCAAATGGTGCTTTTGGCAGAACGCGCACGTGGATTTCTACCAAACGACGTGCTAAGCATGCCGATGCTGCTCTTTTTAGCACCCGCGCACGCATTTGTGCGAAAACGCGTTTTAAGCATGCACATGCATCTTTTGGTAGACGCGCATGAAGTTTTCTGCAAAACCACAAGATGTGCATGCAAATGGTGCTTTTGGCAGAACGCGCACGTGGATTTCTACCAAACGACGTGCTAAGCATGCCGATGCTGCTCTTTTTAGCACCCGCGCACGCATTTGTGCGAAAACGCGTTTTAAGCATGCACATGCATCTTTTGGTAGACGCGGATGAAGTTTTCTGCAAAACCACAAGATGTGCATGCAAATGGTGCTTTTGGCAGAACGCGCACGTGGATTTCTACCAAACGACGTGCTAAGCATGCCGATGCTGCTCTTTTTAGCACCCGCGCACGGATTTGTGCGAAAACGCGTTTTAAGCATGCACATGCATCTTTTGGTAGACGCGGATGAAGTTTTCTGCAAAACCACAAGATGTGCATGCAAATGGTGCTTTTGGCAGAACGCGCACGTGGATTTCTACCAAACGACGTGCTAAGCATGCCGATGCTGCTCTTTTTAGCACACACGCACGGATTTGTGCGAAAACGCGTTTTAAGCATGCACATGCATCTTTTGGTAGACGCGGATGAAGATTTCTGCAAAACCACAAGATGTGCATGCAAATGGTGCTTTTGGCAGAACGCGCACGTGGATTTCTACCAAACGACGTGCTAAGCATGCCGATGCTGCTCTTTTTAGCACCCGCGCACGGATTTGTGCGAAAACGCGTTTTAAGCATGCACATGCATCTTTTGGTAGACGCGGATGAAGTTTTCTGCAAAACCACAAGATGTGCATGCAAATGGTGCTTTTGGCAGAACGCGCACGTGGATTTCTACCAAACGACGTGCTAAGCATGCCGATGCTGCTCTTTTTAGCACACACGCACGGATTTGTGCGAAAACGCGTTTTAAGCATGCACATGCATCTTTTGGTAGACGCGGATGAAGATTTCTGCAAAACCACAAGATGTGCATGCAAATGGTGCTTTTTGCAGAACGCGCACGTGGATTTCTACCAAACGACGTGCTAGGCATGCCGATGCTGCTCTTTTTAGCACCCGCGCACGGATTTGTGCTAAAACGCGTTTTAAGCATGCACATGCATCTTTTGGTAGACGCGGATGAAGTTTTCTGCAAAACCACAAGATGTGCATGCAAATGGAGCTTTTGGCAGAACGCGCACGTGGATTTCTACCAAACGACGTGCTAAGCATGCCGATGCTGCTCTTTTTAGCACCCGCGCACGCATTTGTGCGAAAACGCGTTTTAAGCATGCACATGCATCTTTTGGTAGACGCGGATGAAGTTTTCTGCAAAACCACAAGATGTGCATGCAAATGGTGCTTTTGGCAGAACGCGCACGTGGATTTCTACCAAACGACGTGCTAAGCATGCCGATGCTGCTCTTTTTAGCACCCGCGCACGGATTTGTGCGAAAACGCGTTTTAAGCATGCACCTGCATCTTTTGGTAGACGCGGATGAAGTTTTCTGCAAAACCACAAGATGTGCATGCAAATGGTGCTTTTGGCAGAACGCGCACGTGGATTTCTACCAAACGACGTGCTAAGCATGCCGATGCTGCTCTTTTTAGCACCCGCGCACGGATTTGTGCGAAAACGCGTTTTAAGCATGCACATGCATCTTTTGGTAGACGCGGATGAAGTTTTCTGCAAAACCACAAGATGTGCATGCAAATGGTGCTTTTGGCAGAACGCGCACGTGGATTTCTACCAAAAACGTGCTAAGCATGCCGATGCTGCTCTTTTTAGCACCCGCGCACGGATTTGTGCGAAAACGCGTTTTAAGCATGCACATGCATTTTTGGTAGACGCGGATGAAGTTTTCTGCAAAACCACAAGATGTGCATGCAAATGGTGCTTTTGGCAGAACGCGCACGTGGATTTCTACCAAACGACGTGCTAAGCATGCCGATGCTGCTCTTTTTAGCACCCGCGCACGGATTTGTGCGAAAACGCGTTTTAAGCATGCACATGCATCTTTTGGTAGACGCGGATGAAGTTTTCTGCAAAACCACAAGATATGCATGCAAATGGTGCTTTTGGCAGAACGCGCACGTGGATTTCTACCAAACGACGTGCTAAGCATGCCGATGCTGCTCTTTTTAGCACCCGCGCACGGATTTGTGCGAAAACGCGTTTTAAGCATGCACATGCATCTTTTGGTAGACGCGGATGAAGTTTTCTGCAAAACCACAAGATGTGCATGCAAATGGTGCTTTTGGCAGAACGCGCACGTGGATTTCTACCAAACGACGTGCTAAGCATGCCGATGCTGCTCGTTTTAGCACCCGCGCACGGATTTGTGCGAAAACGCGTTTTAAGCATGCACATGCATCTTTTGGTAGACGCGGATGAAGTTTTCTGCAAAACCAGAAGATGTGCATGCAAATGGTGCTTTTGGCAGAACGCGCACGTGGATTTCTACCAAACGACGTGCTAAGCATGCCGATGCTGCTCTTTTTAGCACCCGCGCACGGATTTGTGCGAAAACGCGTTTTAAGCATGCACATGCATCTTTTGGTAGACGCGGATGAAGTTTTCTGCAAAACCACAAGATGTGCATGCAAATGGTGCTTTTGGCAGAACGCGCACGTGGATTTCTACCAAACGACGTGCTAAGCATGCCGATGCTGCTCTTTTTAGCACCCGCGCAAGGATTTGTGCGAAAACGCGTTTTAAGCGTGCACCTGCATCTTTTGGTAGACGCGGATGAAGTTTTCTGCAAAACCACAAGATGTGCATGCAAATGGTGCTTTTGGCAGAACGCGCACGTGGATTTCTACCAAACGACGTGCTAAGCATGCCGATGCTGCTCTTTTTAGCACCCGCGCACGGATTTGTGCGAAAACGCGTTTTAAGCATGCACATGCATCTTTTGGTAGACGCGGATGAAGTTTTCTGCAAAACCACAAGATGTGCATGCAAATGGTGCTTTTGGCAGAACGCGCACGTGGATTTCTACCAAACGACGTGCTAAGCATGCCGATGCTGCTCGTTTTAGCACCCGCGCACGGATTTGTGCGAAAACGCGTTTTAAGCATGGACATGCATCTTTTGGTAGACGCGGATGAAGTTTTCTGCAAAACCACAAGATGTGCATGCAAATGGTGCTTTTGGCAGAACGCGCACGTGGATTTCTACCAAACGACGTGCTAAGCATGCCGATGCTGCTCTTTTTAGCACCCGCGCACGGATTTGTGCGAAAACGCGTTTTAAGCATGCACATGCATCTTTTGGTAGACGCGGATGAAGTTTTCTGCAAAACCACAAGATGTGCATGCAAATGGTGCTTTTGGCAGAACGCGCACGTGGATTTCTACCAAACGACGTGCTAAGCATGCCGATGCTGCTCTTTTTAGCACCCGCGCACGCATTTGTGCGAAAACGCGTTTTAAGCATGCACATGCATCTTTTGGTAGACGCGGATGAAGTTTTCTGCAAAACCACAAGATGTGCATGCAAATGGTGCTTTTGGCAGAACGCGCACGTGGATTTCTACCAAACGACGTGCTAAGCATGCCGATGCTGCTCTTTTTAGCACCCGCGCACGCATTTGTGCGAAAACGCGTTTTAAGCATGCACATGCATCTTTTGGTAGACGCGGATGAAGTTTTCTGCAAAACCACAAGATGTGCATGCAAATGGTGCTTTTGGCAGAACGCGCACGTGGATTTCTACCAAACGACGTGCTAAGCATGCCGATGCTGCTCTTTTTTGCACCCGCGCACGGATTTGTGCGAAAACGCGTTTTAAGCATGCACCTGCATCTTTTGGTAGACGCGGATGAAGTTTTCTGCAAAACCACAAGATGTGCATGCAAATGGTGCTTTTGGCAGAACGCGCACGTGGATTTCTACCAAACGACGTGCTAAGCATGCCGATGCTGCTCTTTTTAGCACCCGCGCACGGATTTGTGCGAAAACGCGTTTTAAGCATGCACATGCATCTTTTGGTAGACGAGGATGAAGTTTTCTGCAAAACCACAAGATGTGCATGCAAATGGTGCTTTTGGCAGAACGCGCACGTGGATTTCTACCAAACGACGTTCTAAGCATGCCGATGCTGCTCTTTTTAGCACCCGCGCACGGATTTGTGCGAAAACGCGTTTTAAGCATGCACATGCATCTTTTGGTAGACGCGGATGAAGTTTTCTGCAAAACCACAAGATGTGCATGCAAATGGTGCTTTTGGCAGAACGTGCACGTGGATTTCTACCAAACGACGTGCTAAGCATGCCGATGCTGCTCTTTTTAGCACACGCGCACGGATTTGTGCGAAAACGCGTTTTAAGCATGCACATGCATCTTTTGGTAGACGCGGATGAAGATTTCTGCAAAACCACAAGATGTGCATGCAAATGGTGCTTTTGGCAGAACGCGCACGTGGATTTCTACCAAACGACGTGCTAAGCATGCCGATGCTGCTCTTTTTAGCACCCGCGCACGGATTTGTGCGAAAACGCGTTTTAAGCATGCACATGCATCTTTTGGTAGACGCGGATGAAGTTTTCTGCAAAACCACAAGATGTGCATGCAAATGGTGCTTTTGGCAGAACGCGCACGTGGATTTCTACCAAACGACGTGCTAAGCATGCCGATGCTGCTCTTTTTAGCACCCGCGCACGGATTTGTGCGAAAACGCGTTTTAAGCATGCACATGCATCTTTTGGTAGACGCGGATGAAGTTTTCTGCAAAACCACAAGTTGTGCATGCAAATGGTGCTTTTGGCAGAACGCGCACGTGGTTTTCTACCAAACGACGTGCTAAGCATGCCGATGCTGCTCTTTTTAGCACCCGCGCACGCATTTGTGCGAAAACGCGTTTTAAGCATGCACATGCATCCTTTGGTAGACGCGGATGAAGTTTTCTGCAAAACCACAAGATGTGCATGCAAATGGTGCTTTTTGCAGAACGCGCACGTGGATTTCTACCAAACGACGTGCTAAGCATGCCGATGCTGCTCTTTTTAGCACCGGCGCACGCATTTGTGCGAAAACGCGTTTTAAGCATGCACATGCATCTTTTGGTAGACGCGGATGAAGTTTTCTGCAAAACCACAACATGTGCATGCAAATGGTGCTTTTTGCAGAACGCGCACGTGGATTTCTACCAAACGACGTGCTAAGCATGCCGATGCTGCTCTTTTTAGCACCCGCGCACGGATTTGTGCGAAAACGCGTTTTAAGCATGCACATGCATCTTTTGGTAGACGCGGAAAGTTTTCTGCAAAACCACAAAATGTGCATGCAAATGGTGCTTTTGGCAGAACGCGCACGTGGATTTCTACCAAACGACGTGCTAAGCATGCCGATGCTGCTCTTTTTAGCACCCGCGCACGGATTTGTGCGAAAACGCGTTTTAAGCATGCACATGCATCTTTTGGTAGACGCGGATGAAGTTTTCTGCAAAACCACAAGATGTGCATGCAAATGGTGCTTTTGGCAGAACGCGCACGTGGATTTCTACCAAACGACGTGCTAAGCATGCCGATGCTGCTCGTTTTAGCACCCGCGCACGGATTTGTGCGAAAACGCGTTTTAAGCATGCACATGCATCTTTTGGTAGACGCGGATGAAGTTTTCTGCAAAACCAGAAGATGTGCATGCAAATGGTGCTTTTGGCAGAACGCGCACGTGGATTTCTACCAAACGACGTGCTAAGCATGCCGATGCTGCTCTTTTTAGCACCCGCGCACGGATTTGTGCGAAAACGCGTTTTAAGCATGCACATGCATCTTTTGGTAGATGCGGATGAAGTTTTCTGCAAAACCACAAGATGTGCATGCAAATGGTGCTTTTGGCAGAACGCGCACGTGGATTTCTACCAAACGACGTGCTAAGCATGCCGATGCTGCTCTTTTTAGCACCCGCGCAAGGATTTGTGCGAAAACGCGTTTTAAGCGTGCACCTGCATCTTTTGGTAGACGCGGATGAAGTTTTCTGCAAAACCACAAGATGTGCATGCAAATGGTGCTTTTGGCAGAACGCGCACGTGGATTTCTACCAAACGACGTGCTAAGCATGCCGATGCTGCTCTTTTTAGCACCCGCGCACGGATTTGTGCGAAAACGCGTTTTAAGCATGCACATGCATCTTTTGGTAGACGCGGATGAAGTTTTCTGCAAAACCACAAGATGTGCATGCAAATGGTGCTTTTGGCAGAACGCGCACGTGGATTTCTACCAAACGACGTGCTAAGCATGCCGATGCTGCTCGTTTTAGCACCCGCGCACGGATTTGTGCAAAAACGCGTTTTAAGCATGCACATGCATCTTTTGGTAGACGCGGATGAAGTTTTCTGCAAAACCACAAGATGTGCATGCAAATGGTGCTTTTGGCAGAACGCGCACGTGGATTTCTACCAAACGACGTGCTAAGCATGCCGATGCTGCTCTTTTTAGCACCCGCGCACGGATTTGTGCGAAAACGCGTTTTAAGCATGCACATGCATCTTTTGGTAGACGCGGATGAAGTTTTCTGCAAAACCACAAGATGTGCATGCAAATGGTGCTTTTGGCAGAACGCGCACGTGGATTTCTACCAAACGACGTGCTAAGCATGCCGATGCTGCTCTTTTTAGCACCCGCGCACGGATTTGTGCGAAAACGCGTTTTAAGCATGCACATGCATCTTTTGGTAGACGCGGATGAAGTTTTCTGCAAAACCACAAGATGTGCATGCAAATGGTGCTTTTGGCAGAACGCGCACGTGGATTTCTACCAAACGACGTGCTAAGCATGCCGATGCTGCTCTTTTTAGCACCCGCGCACGCATTTGTGCGAAAACGCGTTTTAAGCATGCACATGCATCTTTTGGTAGACGCGGATGAAGTTTTCTGCAAAACCACAAGATGTGCATGCAAATGGTGCTTTTGGCAGAACGCGCACGTGGATTTCTACCAAACGACGTGCTAAGCATGCCGATGCTGCTCTTTTTAGCACCCGCGCACGCATTTGTGCGAAAACGCGTTTTAAGCATGCACATGCATCTTTTGGTAGACGCGGATGAAGTTTTCTGCAAAACCACAAGATGTGCATGCAAATGGTGCTTTTGGCAGAACGCGCACGTGGATTTCTACCAAACGACGTGCTAAGCATGCCGATGCTGCTCTTTTTTGCACCCGCGCACGGATTTGTGCGAAAACGCGTTTTAAGCATGCACCTGCATCTTTTGGTAGACGCGGATGAAGTTTTCTGCAAAACCACAAGATGTGCATGCAAATGGTGCTTTTGGCAGAACGCGCACGTGGATTTCTACCAAACGACGTGCTAAGCATGCCGATGCTGCTCTTTTTAGCACCCGCGCACGGATTTGTGCGAAAACGCGTTTTAAGCATGCACATGCATCTTTTGGTAGACGAGGATGAAGTTTTCTGCAAAACCACAAGATGTGCATGCAAATGGTGCTTTTGGCAGAACGCGCACGTGGATTTCTACCAAACGACGTTCTAAGCATGCCGATGCTGCTCTTTTTAGCACCCGCGCACGGATTTGTGCGAAAACGCGTTTTAAGCATGCACATGCATCTTTTGGTAGACGCGGATGAAGTTTTCTGCAAAACCACAAGATGTGCATGCAAATGGTGCTTTTGGCAGAACGCGCACGTGGATTTCTACCAAACGACGTGCTAAGCATGCCGATGCTGCTCTTTTTAGCACACGCGCACGGGTTTGTGCGAAAACGCGTTTTAAGCATGCACATGCATCTTTTGGTAGACGCGGATGAAGATTTCAGCAAAACCACAAGATGTGCATGCAAATGGTGCTTTTGGCAGAACGCGCACGTGGATTTCTACCAAACGACGTGCTAAGCATGCCGATGCTGCTCTTTTTAGCACCCGCGCACGGATTTGTGCGAAAACGCGTTTTAAGCATGCACATGCATCTTTTGGTAGACGCGGATGAAGTTTTCTGCAAAACCACAAGATGTGCATGCAAATGGTGCTTTTGGCAGAACGCGCACGTGGATTTCTACCAAACGACGTGCTAAGCATGCCGATGCTGCTCTTTTTAGCACCCGCGCACGGATTTGTGCGAAAACGCGTTTTAAGCATGCACATGCATCTTTTGGTAGACGCGGATGAAGTTTTCTGCAAAACCACAAGTTGTGCATGCAAATGGTGCTTTTGGCAGAACGCGCACGTGGTTTTCTACCAAACGACGTGCTAAGCATGCCGATGCTGCTCTTTTTAGCACCCGCGCACGCATTTGTGCGAAAACGCGTTTTAAGCATGCACATGCATCTTTTGGTAGACGCGGATGAAGTTTTCTGCAAAACCACAAGATGTGCATGCAAATGGTGCTTTTTGCAGAACGCGCACGTGGATTTCTACCAAACGACGTGCTAAGCATGCCGATGCTGCTCTTTTTAGCACCGGCGCACGCATTTGTGCGAAAACGCGTTTTAAGCATGCACATGCATCTTTTGGTAGACGCGGATGAAGTTTTCTGCAAAACCACAACATGTGCATGCAAATGGTGCTTTTTGCAGAACGCGCACGTGGATTTCTACCAAACGACGTGCTAAGCATGCCGATGCTGCTCTTTTTAGCACCCGCGCACGGATTTGTGCGAAAACGCGTTTTAAGCATGCACATGCATCTTTTGGTAGACGCGGAAAGTTTTCTGCAAAACCACAAAATGTGCATGCAAATGGTGCTTTTGGCAGAACGCGCACGTGGATTTCTACCAAACGACGTGCTAAGCATGCCGATGCTGCTCTTTTTAGCACCCGCGCACGCATTTGTGCGAAAACGCGTTTTAAGCATGCACATGCATCTTTTGGTAGACGCGGATGAAGTTTTCTGCAAAACCACAAGATGTGCATGCAAATGGTGCTTTTGGCAGAACGCGCACGTGGATTTCTACCAAACGACGTGCTAAGCATGCCGATGCTGCTCTTTTTAGCACCCGCGCACGGATTTGTGCGAAAACGCGTTTTAAGCATGCACATGCATCTTTTGGTAGACGCGGATGAAGTGTTCTGCAAAACCTCAAGATGTGCATGCAAATGGTGCTTTTGGCAGAACGCGCACGTGGATTTCTACCAAACGACGTGCTAAGCATGCCGATGCTGCTCTTTTTAGCACCCGCGCACGGATTTGTGCGAAAACGCGTTTTAAGCATGCACATGCATCTTTTGGTAGACGCGGATGAAGTTTTCTGCAAAACCACAAGATGTGCATGCAAATGGTGCTTTTGGCAGAACGCGCACGTGGATTTCTACCAAACGACGTGCTAAGCATGCCGATGCTGCTCTTTTTAGCACCCGCGCACGGATTTGTGCGAAAACGCGTTTTAAGCATGCACATGCATCTTTTGGTAGACGCGGATGAAGTTTTCTGCAAAACCACAAGATGTGCATGCAAATGGTGCTTTTGGCAGAACGCGCACGTGGATTTCTACCAAACGACGTGCTAAGCATGCCGATGCTGCTCTTTTTAGCACCCGCGCACGGATTTGTGCGAAAACGCGTTTTAAGCATGCACATGCATCTTTTGGTAGACGCGGATGAAGTTTTCTGCAAAACCACAAGATGTGCATGCAAATGGTGCTTTTGGCAGAACGCGCACGTGGATTTCTACCAAACGACGTGCTAAGCATGCCGATGCTGCTCTTTTTAGCACCCGCGCACGGATTTGTGCGAAAACGCGTTTTAAGCATGCACATGCATCTTTTGGTAGACGCGGATGAAGTTTTCTGCAAAACCACAAGATGTGCATGCAAATGGTGCTTTTGGCAGAACGCGCACGTGAATTTCTACCAAACGACGTGCTAAGCATGCCGATGCTGCTCTTTTTAGCACCCGCGCACGGATTTGTGCGAAAACGCGTTTTAAGCATGCACATGCATCTTTTGGTAGACGCGGATGAAGTTTTCTGCAAAACCACAAGATGTGCATGCAAATGGTGCTTTTGGCAGAACGCGCACGTAGATTTCTACCAAACGACGTGCTAAGCATGCCGATGCTGCTCTTTTTAGCACCCGCGCACGGATTTGTGCGAAAACGCGTTTTAAGCATGCACATGCATCTTTTGGTAGACGCGGATGAAGTTTTCTGCAAAACCAGAAGATGTGCATGCAAATGGTGCTTTTGGCAGAACGCGCACGTGGATTTCTACCAAACGACGTGCTAAGCATGCCGATGCTGCTCTTTTTAGCACCCGCGCACGGATTTGTGCGAAAACGCGTTTTAAGCATGCACATGCATCTTTTGGTAGACGCGGATGAAGTTTTCTGCAAAACCACAAGATGTGCATGCAAATGGTGCTTTTGGCAAAACGCGCACGTGGATTTCTACCAAACGACGTGCTAAGCATGCCGATGCTGCTCTTTTTAGCACCCGCGCAAGGATTTGTGCGAAAACGCGTTTTAAGCGTGCACCTGCATCTTTTGGTAGACGCGGATGAAGTTTTCTGCAAAACCACAAGATGTGCATGCAAATGGTGCTTTTGGCAGAACGCGCACGTGGATTTCTACCAAACGACGTGCTAAGCATGCCGATGCTGCTCTTTTTAGCACCCGCGCACGGATTTGTGCGAAAACGCGTTTTAAGCATGCACATGCATCTTTTGGTAGACGCGGATGAAGTTTTCTGCAAAACCACAAGATGTGCATGCAAATGGTGCTTTTGGCAGAACGCGCACGTGGATTTCTACCAAACGACGTGCTAAGCATGCCGATGCTGCTCGTTTTAGCACCCGCGCACGGATTTGTGCGAAAACGCGTTTTAAGCATGCACATGCATCTTTTGGTAGACGCGGATGAAGTTTTCTGCAAAACCACAAGATGTGCATGCAAATGGTGCTTTTGGCAGAACGCGCACGTGGATTTCTACCAAACGACGTGCTAAGCATGCCGATGCTGCTCTTTTTAGCACCCGCGCACGGATTTGTGCGAAAACGCGTTTTAAGCATGCACATGCATCTTTTGGTAGACGCGGATGAAGTTTTCTGCAAAACCACAAGATGTGCATGCAAATGGTGCTTTTGGCAGAACGCGCACGTGGATTTCTACCAAACGACGTGCTAAGCATGCCGATGCTGCTCTTTTTAGCACCCGCGCACGCATTTGTGCGAAAACGCGTTTTAAGCATGCACATGCATCTTTTGGTAGACGCGGATGAAGTTTTCTGCAAAACCACAAGATGTGCATGCAAATGGTGCTTTTGGCAGAACGCGCACGTGGATTTCTACCAAACGACGTGCTAAGCATGCCGATGCTGCTCTTTTTAGCACCCGCGCACGCATTTGTGCGAAAACGCGTTTTAAGCATGCACATGCATCTTTTGGTAGACGCGGATGAAGTTTTCTGCAAAACCACAAGATGTGCATGCAAATGGTGCTTTTGGCAGAACGCGCACGTGGATTTCTACCAAACGACGTGCTAAGCATGCCGATGCTGCTCTTTTTTGCACCCGCGCACGGATTTGTGCGAAAACGCGTTTTAAGCATGCACCTGCATCTTTTGGTAGACGCGGATGAAGTTTTCTGCAAAACCACAAGATGTGCATGCAAATGGTGCTTTTGGCAGAACGCGCACGTGGATTTCTACCAAACGACGTGCTAATCATGCCGATGCTGCTCTTTTTAGCACCCGCGCACGGATTTGTGCGAAAACGCGTTTTAAGCATGCACATGCATCTTTTGGTAGACGAGGATGAAGTTTTCTGCAAAACCACAAGATGTGCATGCAAATGGTGCTTTTGGCAGAACGCGCACGTGGATTTCTACCAAACGATGTTCTAAGCATGCCGATGCTGCTCTTTTTAGCACCCGCGCACGGATTTGTGCGAAAACGCGTTTTAAGCATGCACATGCATCTTTTGGTAGACGCGGATGAAGTTTTCTGCAAAACCACAAGATGTGCATGCAAATGGTGCTTTTGGCAGAACGCGCACGTGGATTTCTACCAAACGACGTGCTAAGCATGCCGATGCTGCTCTTTTTAGCACACGCGCACGGATTTGTGCGAAAACGCGTTTTAAGCATGCACATGCATCTTTTGGTAGACGCGGATGAAGATTTCTGCAAAACCACAAGATGTGCATGCAAATGGTGCTTTTGGCAGAACGCGCACGTGGATTTCTACCAAACGACGTGCTAAGCATGCCGATGCTGCTCTTTTTAGCACCCGCGCACGGATTTGTGCGAAAACGCGTTTTAAGCATGCACATGCATCTTTTGGTAGACGCGGATGAAGTTTTCTGCAAAACCACAAGATGTGCATGCAAATGGTGCTTTTGGCAGAACGCGCACGTGGATTTCTACCAAACGACGTGCTAAGCATGCCGATGCTGCTCTTTTTAGCACCCGCGCACGGATTTGTGCGAAAACGCGTTTTAAGCATGCACATGCATCTTTTGGTAGACGCGGATGAAGTTTTCTGCAAAACCACAAGTTGTGCATGCAAATGGTGCTTTTGGCAGAACGCGCACGTGGTTTTCTACCAAACGACGTGCTAAGCATGCCGATGCTGCTCTTTTTAGCACCCGCGCACGCATTTGTGCGAAAACGCGTTTTAAGCATGCACATGCATCTTTTGGTAGACGCGGATGAAGTTTTCTGCAAAACCACAAGATGTGCATGCAAATGGTGCTTTTTGCAGAACGCGCACGTGGATTTCTACCAAACGACGTGCTAAGCATGCCGATGCTGCTCTTTTTAGCACCGGCGCACGCATTTGTGCGAAAACGCGTTTTAAGCATGCACATGCATCTTTTGGTAGACGCGGATGAAGTTTTCTGCAAAACCACAACATGTGCATGCAAATGGTGCTTTTTGCAGAACGCGCACGTGGATTTCTACCAAACGACGTGCTAAGCATGCCGATGCTGCTCTTTTTAGCACCCGCGCACGGATTTGTGCGAAAACGCGTTTTAAGCATGCACATGCATCTTTTGGTAGACGCGGAAAGTTTTCTGCAAAACCACAAAATGTGCATGCAAATGGTGCTTTTGGCAGAACGCGCACGTGGATTTCTACCAAACGACGTGCTAAGCATGCCGATGCTGCTCTTTTTAGCACCCGCGCACGCATTTGTGCGAAAACGCGTTTTAAGCATGCACATGCATCTTTTGGTAGACGCGGATGAAGTTTTCTGCAAAACCACAAGATGTGCATGCAAATGGTGCTTTTGGCAGAACGCGCACGTGGATTTCTACCAAACGACGTGCTAAGCATGCCGATGCTGCTCTTTTTAGCACCCGCGCACGGATTTGTGCGAAAACGCGTTTTAAGCATGCACATGCATCTTTTGGTAGACGCGGATGAAGTGTTCTGCAAAACCTCAAGATGTGCATGCAAATGGTGCTTTTGGCAGAACGCGCACGTGGATTTCTACCAAACGACGTGCTAAGCATGCCGATGCTGCTCTTTTTAGCACCCGCGCACGGATTTGTGCGAAAACGCGTTTTAAGCATGCACATGCATCTTTTGGTAGACGCGGATGAAGTTTTCTGCAAAACCACAAGATGTGCATGCAAATGGTGCTTTTGGCAGAACGCGCACGTGGATTTCTACCAAACGACGTGCTAAGCATGCCGATGCTGCTCTTTTTAGCACCCGCGCACGGATTTGTGCGAAAACGCGTTTTAAGCATGCACATGCATCTTTTGGTAGACGCGGATGAAGTTTTCTGCAAAACCACAAGATGTGCATGCAAATGGTGCTTTTGGCAGAACGCGCACGTGGATTTCTACCAAACGACGTGCTAAGCATGCCGATGCTGCTCTTTTTAGCACCCGCGCACGGATTTGTGCGAAAACGCGTTTTAAGCATGCACATGCATCTTTTGGTAGACGCGGATGAAGTTTTCTGCAAAACCACAAGATGTGCATGCAAATGGTGCTTTTGGCAGAACGCGCACGTGGATTTCTACCAAACGACGTGCTAAGCATGCCGATGCTGCTCTTTTTAGCACCCGCGCACGGATTTGTGCGAAAACGCGTTTTAAGCATGCACATGCATCTTTTGGTAGACGCGGATGAAGTTTTCTGCAAAACCACAAGATGTGCATGCAAATGGTGCTTTTGGCAGAACGCGCACGTGGATTTCTACCAAACGACGTGCTAAGCATGCCGATGCTGCTCTTTTTAGCACCCGCGCACGCATTTGTGCGAAAACGCGTTTTAAGCATGCACATGCATCTTTTGGTAGACGCGGATGAAGTTTTCTGCAAAACCACAAGATGTGCATGCAAATGGTGCTTTTGGCAGAACGCGCACGTGGATTTCTACCAAACGACGTGCTAAGCATGCCGATGCTGCTCTTTTTAGCACCCGCGCACGCATTTGTGCGAAAACGCGTTTTAAGCATGCACATGCATCTTTTGGTAGACGCGGATGAAGTTTTCTGCAAAACCACAAGATGTGCATGCAAATGGTGCTTTTGGCAGAAGGCGCACGTGGATTTCTACCAAACGACGTGCTAAGCATGCCGATGCTGCTCTTTTTTGCACCCGCGCACGGATTTGTGCGAAAACGCGTTTTAAGCATGCACCTGCATCTTTTGGTAGACGCGGATGAAGTTTTCTGCAAAACCACAAGATGTGCATGCAAATGGTGCTTTTGGCAGAACGCGCACGTGGATTTCTACCAAACGACGTGCTAAGCATGCCGATGCTGCTCTTTTTTGCACCCGCGCACGGATTTGTGCGAAAACGCGTTTTAAGCATGCACCTGCATCTTTTGGTAGACGCGGATGAAGTTTTCTGCAAAACCACAAGATGTGCATGCAAATGGTGCTTTTGGCAGAACGCGCACGTGGATTTCTACCAAACGACGTGCTAATCATGCCGATGCTGCTCTTTTTAGCACCCGCGCACGGATTTGTGCGAAAACGCGTTTTAAGCATGCACATGCATCTTTTGGTAGACGAGGATGAAGTTTTCTGCAAAACCACAAGATGTGCATGCAAATGGTGCTTTTGGCAGAACGCGCACGTGGATTTCTACCAAACGACGTTCTAAGCATGCCGATGCTGCTCTTTTTAGCACCCGCGCACGGATTTGTGCGAAAACGCGTTTTAAGCATGCACATGCATCTTTTGGTAGACGCGGATGAAGTTTTCTGCAAAACCACAAGATGTGCATGCAAATGGTGCTTTTGGCAGAACGCGCACGTGGATTTCTACCAAACGACGTGCTAAGCATGCCGATGCTGCTCTTTTTAGCACACGCGCACGGATTTGTGCGAAAACGCGTTTTAAGCATGCACATGCATCTTTTGGTAGACGCGGATGAAGATTTCTGCAAAACCACAAGATGTGCATGCAAATGGTGCTTTTGGCAGAACGCGCACGTGGATTTCTACCAAACGACGTGCTAAGCATGCCGATGCTGCTCTTTTTAGCACCCGCGCACGGATTTGTGCGAAAACGCGTTTTAAGCATGCACATGCATCTTTTGGTAGACGCGGATGAAGTTTTCTGCAAAACCACAAGATGTGCATGCAAATGGTGCTTTTGGCAGAACGCGCACGTGGATTTCTACCAAACGACGTGCTAAGCATGCCGATGCTGCTCTTTTTAGCACCCGCGCACGGATTTGTGCGAAAACGCGTTTTAAGCATGCACATGCATCTTTTGGTAGACGCGGATGAAGTTTTCTGCAAAACCACAAGTTGTGCATGCAAATGGTGCTTTTGGCAGAACGCGCACGTGGTTTTCTACCAAACGACGTGCTAAGCATGCCGATGCTGCTCTTTTTAGCACCCGCGCACGCATTTGTGCGAAAACGCGTTTTAAGCATGCACATGCATCTTTTGGTAGACGCGGATGAAGTTTTCTGCAAAACCACAAGATGTGCATGCAAATGGTGCTTTTTGCAGAACGCGCACGTGGATTTCTACCAAACGACGTGCTAAGCATGCCGATGCTGCTCTTTTTAGCACCGGCGCACGCATTTGTGCGAAAACGCGTTTTAAGCATGCACATGCATCTTTTGGTAGACGCGGATGAAGTTTTCTGCAAAACCACAACATGTGCATGCAAATGGTGCTTTTTGCAGAACGCGCACGTGGATTTCTACCAAACGACGTGCTAAGCATGCCGATGCTGCTCTTTTTAGCACCCGCGCACGGATTTGTGCGAAAACGCGTTTTAAGCATGCACATGCATCTTTTGGTAGACGCGGAAAGTTTTCTGCAAAACCACAAAATGTGCATGCAAATGGTGCTTTTGGCAGAACGCGCACGTGGATTTCTACCAAACGACGTGCTAAGCATGCCGATGCTGCTCTTTTTAGCACCCGCGCACGCATTTGTGCGAAAACGCGTTTTAAGCATGCACATGCATCTTTTGGTAGACGCGGATGAAGTTTTCTGCAAAACCACAAGATGTGCATGCAAATGGTGCTTTTGGCAGAACGCGCACGTGGATTTCTACCAAACGACGTGCTAAGCATGCCGATGCTGCTCTTTTTAGCACCCGCGCACGGATTTGTGCGAAAACGCGTTTTAAGCATGCACATGCATCTTTTGGTAGACGCGGATGAAGTGTTCTGCAAAACCTCAAGATGTGCATGCAAATGGTGCTTTTGGCAGAACGCGCACGTGGATTTCTACCAAACGACGTGCTAAGCATGCCGATGCTGCTCTTTTTAGCACCCGCGCACGGATTTGTGCGAAAACGCGTTTTAAGCATGCACATGCATCTTTTGGTAGACGCGGATGAAGTTTTCTGCAAAACCACAAGATGTGCATGCAAATGGTGCTTTTGGCAGAACGCGCACGTGGATTTCTACCAAACGACGTGCTAAGCATGCCGATGCTGCTCTTTTTAGCACCCGCGCACGGATTTGTGCGAAAACGCGTTTTAAGCATGCACATGCATCTTTTGGTAGACGCGGATGAAGTTTTCTGCAAAACCACAAGATGTGCATGCAAATGGTGCTTTTGGCAGAACGCGCACGTGGATTTCTACCAAACGACGTGCTAAGCATGCCGATGCTGCTCTTTTTAGCACCCGCGCACGGATTTGTGCGAAAACGCGTTTTAAGCATGCACATGCATCTTTTGGTAGACGCGGATGAAGTTTTCTGCAAAACCACAAGATGTGCATGCAAATGGTGCTTTTGGCAGAACGCGCACGTGGATTTCTACCAAACGACGTGCTAAGCATGCCGATGCTGCTCTTTTTAGCACCCGCGCACGGATTTGTGCGAAAACGCGTTTTAAGCATGCACATGCATCTTTTGGTAGACGCGGATGAAGTTTTCTGCAAAACCACAAGATGTGCATGCAAATGGTGCTTTTGGCAGAACGCGCACGTGGATTTCTACCAAACGACGTGCTAAGCATGCCGATGCTGCTCTTTTTAGCACCCGCGCACGCATTTGTGCGAAAACGCGTTTTAAGCATGCACATGCATCTTTTGGTAGACGCGGATGAAGTTTTCTGCAAAACCACAAGATGTGCATGCAAATGGTGCTTTTGGCAGAACGCGCACGTGGATTTCTACCAAACGACGTGCTAAGCATGCCGATGCTGCTCTTTTTAGCACCCGCGCACGCATTTGTGCGAAAACGCGTTTTAAGCATGCACATGCATCTTTTGGTAGACGCGGATGAAGTTTTCTGCAAAACCACAAGATGTGCATGCAAATGGTGCTTTTGGCAGAAGGCGCACGTGGATTTCTACCAAACGACGTGCTAAGCATGCCGATGCTGCTCTTTTTTGCACCCGCGCACGGATTTGTGCGAAAACGCGTTTTAAGCATGCACCTGCATCTTTTGGTAGACGCGGATGAAGTTTTCTGCAAAACCACAAGATGTGCATGCAAATGGTGCTTTTGGCAGAACGCGCACGTGGATTTCTACAAAACGACGTGCTAAGCATGCCGATGCTGCTCTTTTTAGCACCCGCGCACGGATTTGTGCGAAAACGCGTTTTAAGCATGCACATGCATCTTTTGGTAGACGCGGATGAAGTTTTCTGCAAAACCACAAGATGTGCATGCAAATGGTGCTTTTGGCAGAACGCGCACGTGGATTTCTACCAAACGACGTTCTAAGCATGCCGATGCTGCTCTTTTTAGCACCCGCGCACGGATTTGTGCGAAAACGCGTTTTAAGCATGCACATGCATCTTTTGGTAGACGCGGATGAAGTTTTCTGCAAAACCACAAGATGTGCATGCAAATGGTGCTTTTGGCAGAACGCGCACGTGGATTTCTACCAAACGACGTGCTAAGCATGCCGATGCTGCTCTTTTTAGCACACGCGCACGGATTTGTGCGAAAACGCGTTTTAAGCATGCACATGCATCTTTTGGTAGACGCGGATGAAGATTTCTGCAAAACCACAAGATGTGCATGCAAATGGTGCTTTTGGCAGAACGCGCACGTGGATTTCTACCAAACGACGTGCTAAGCATGCCGATGCTGCTCTTTTTAGCACCCGCGCACGGATTTGTGCGAAAACGCGTTTTAAGCATGCACATGCATCTTTTGGTAGACGCGGATGAAGTTTTCTGCAAAACCACAAGATGTGCATGCAAATGGTGCTTTTGGCAGAACGCGCACGTGGATTTCTACCAAACGACGTGCTAAGCATGCCGATGCTGCTCTTTTTAGCACCCGCGCACGGATTTGTGCGAAAACGCGTTTTAAGCATGCACATGCATCTTTTGGTAGACGCGGATGAAGTTTTCTGCAAAACCACAAGATGTGCATGCAAATGGTGCTTTTGGCAGAACGCGCACGTGGATTTCTACCAAACGACGTGCTAAGCATGCCGATGCTGCTCTTTTTAGCACCCGCGCACGCATTTGTGCGAAAACGCGTTTTAAGCATGCACATGCATCTTTTGGTAGACGCGGATGAAGTTATCTGCAAAACCACAAGATGTGCATGCAAATGGTGCTTTTTGCAGAACGCGCACGTGGATTTCTACCAAACGACGTGCTAAGCATGCCGATGCTGCTCTTTTTAGCACCCGCGCACGCATTTGTGCGAAAACGCGTTTTAAGCATGCACATGCATCTTTTGGTAGACGCGGATGAAGTTTTCTGCAAAACCACAAGATGTGCATGCAAATGGTGCTTTTGGCAGAACGCGCACGTGGATTTCTACCAAACGACGTGCTAAGCATGCCGATGCTGCTCTTTTTAGCACCCGCGCACGGATTTGTGCGAAAACGCGTTTTAAGCATGCACATGCATCTTTTGGTAGACGCGGATGAAGTGTTCTGCAAAACCTCAAGATGTGCATGCAAATGGTGCTTTTGGCAGAACGCGCACGTGGATTTCTACCAAACGACGTGCTAAGCATGCCGATGCTGCTCTTTTTAGCACCCGCGCACGGATTTGTGCGAAAACGCGTTTTAAGCATGCACATGCATCTTTTGGTAGACGCGGATGAAGTTTTCTGCAAAACCACAAGATGTGCATGCAAATGGTGCTTTTGGCAGAACGCGCACGTGGATTTCTACCAAACGACGTGCTAAGCATGCCGATGCTGCTCTTTTTAGCACCCGCGCACGGATTTGTGCGAAAACGCGTTTTAAGCATGCACATGCATCTTTTGGTAGACGCGGATGAAGTTTTCTGCAAAACCACAAGATGTGCATGCAAATGGTGCTTTTGGCAGAACGCGCACGTGGATTTCTACCAAACGACGTGCTAAGCATGCCGATGCTGCTCTTTTTAGCACCCGCGCACGGATTTGTGCGAAAACGCGTTTTAAGCATGCACATGCATCTTTTGGTAGACGCGGATGAAGTTATCTGCAAAACCACAAGATGTGCATGCAAATGGTGCTTTTTGCAGAACGCGCACGTGGATTTCTACCAAACGACGTGCTAAGCATGCCGATGCTGCTCTTTTTAGCACCCGCGCACGCATTTGTGCGAAAACGCGTTTTAAGCATGCACATGCATCTTTTGGTAGACGCGGATGAAGTTTTCTGCAAAACCACAAGATGTGCATGCAAATGGTGCTTTTGGCAGAACGCGCACGTGGATTTCTACCAAACGACGTGCTAAGCATGCCGATGCTGCTCTTTTTAGCACCCGCGCACGGATTTGTGCGAAAACGCGTTTTAAGCATGCACATGCATCTTTTGGTAGACGCGGATGAAGTTTTCTGCAAAACCACAAGATGTGCATGCAAATGGTGCTTTTGGCAGAACGCGCACGTGGATTTCTACCAAACGACGTGCTAAGCATGCCGATGCTGCTCTTTTTAGCACCCGCGCACGGATTTGTGCGAAAACGCGTTTTAAGCATGCACATGCATCTTTTGGTAGACGCGGATGAAGTTTTCTGCAAAACCACAAGATGTGCATGCAAATGGTGCTTTTGGCAGAACGCGCACGTGGATTTCTACCAAACGACGTGCTAAGCATGCCGATGCTGCTCTTTTTAGCACCCGCGCAAGGATTTGTGCGAAAACGCGTTTTAAGCATGCACATGCATCTTTTGGTAGACGCGGATGAAGTTTTCTGCAAAACCACAATATGTGCATGCAAATGGTGCTTTTGGCAGAACGCGCACGTGGATTTCTACCAAACGACGTGCTAAGCATGCCGATGCTGCTCTTTTTAGCACCCGCGCACGGATTTGTGCGAAAACGCGTTTTAAGCATGCACATGCATCTTTTGGTAGACGCAGATGAAGTTTTCTGCAAAACCACAAGATGTGCATGCAAATGGTGCTTTTGGCAGAACGCGCACGTGGATTTCTACCAAACGACGTGCTAAGCATGCCGATGCTGCTCTTTTTAGCACACGCGCACGGATTTGTGCGAAAACGCGTTTTAAGCATGCACATGCATCTTTTGGTAGACGCGGATGAAGATTTCTGGAAAACCACAAGATGTGCATGCAAATGGTGCTTTTGGCAGAACGCGCACGTGGATTTCTACCAAACGACGTGCTAAGCATGCCGATGCTGCTCTTTTTAGCACCCGCGCACGGATTTGTGCGAAAACGCGTTTTAAGCATGCACATGCATCTTTTGGTAGACGCGGATGAAGTTTTCTGCAAAACCACAAGATGTGCATGCAAATGGTGCTTTTGGCAGAACGCGCACGTGGATTTCTACCAAACGACGTGCTAAGCATGCCGATGCTGCTCTTTTTAGCACCCGCGCACGCATTTGTGCGAAAACGCGTTTTAAGCATGCACATGCATCTTTTGGTAGACGCGGATGAAGTTATCTGCAAAACCACAAGATGTGCATGCAAATGGTGCTTTTTGCAGAACGCGCACGTGGATTTCTACCAAACGACGTGCTAAGCATGCCGATGCTGCTCTTTTTAGCACCCGCGCACGCATTTGTGCGAAAACGCGTTTTAAGCATGCACATGCATCTTTTGGTAGACGCGGATGAAGTTTTCTGCAAAACCACAAGATGTGCATGCAAATGGTGCTTTTGGCAGAACGCGCACGTGGATTTCTACCAAACGACGTGCTAAGCATGCCGATGCTGCTCTTTTTAGCACCCGCGCACGGATTTGTGCGAAAACGCGTTTTAAGCATGCACATGCATCTTTTGGTAGACGCGGATGAAGTTTTCTGCAAAACCACAAGATGTGCATGCAAATGGTGCTTTTGGCAGAACGCGCACGTGGATTTCTACCAAACGACGTGCTAAGCATGCCGATGCTGCTCTTTTTAGCACCCGCGCACGGATTTGTGCGAAAACGCGTTTTAAGCATGCACATGCATCTTTTGGTAGACGCGGATGAAGTTTTCTGCAAAACCACAAGATGTGCATGCAAATGGTGCTTTTGGCAGAACGCGCACGTGGATTTCTACCAAACGACGTGCTAAGCATGCCGATGCTGCTCTTTTTAGCACCCGCGCACGGATTTGTGCGAAAACGCGTTTTAAGCATGCACATGCATCTTTTGGTAGACGCGGATGAAGTTTTCTGCAAAACCACAAGATGTGCATGCAAATGGTGCTTTTGGCAGAACGCGCACGTGGATTTCTACCAAACGACGTGCTAAGCATGCCGATGCTGCTCTTTTTAGCACCCGCGCACGGATTTGTGCGAAAACGCGTTTTAAGCATGCACATGCATCTTTTGGTAGACGCGGATGAAGTTTTCTGCAAAACCACAAGATGTGCATGCAAATGGTGCTTTTGGCAGAACGCGCACGTGGATTTCTACCAAACGACGTGCTAAGCATGCCGATGCTGCTCTTTTTAGCACCCGCGCACGCATTTGTGCGAAAACGCGTTTTAAGCATGCACATGCATCTTTTGGTAGACGCGGATGAAGTTTTCTGCAAAACCACAAGATGTTCATGCAAATGGTGCTTTTGGCAGAACGCGCACGTGGATTTCTACCAAACGACGTGCTAAGCATGCCGATGCTGCTCTTTTTAGCACCCGCGCACGCATTTGTGCGAAAACGCGTTTTAAGCATGCACATGCATCTTTTGGTAGACGCGGATGAAGTTTTCTGCAAAACCACAAGATGTGCATGCAAATGGTGCTTTTTGCAGAACGCGCACGTGGATTTCTACCAAACGACGTGCTAAGCATGCCGATGCTGCTCTTTTTAGCACCCGCGCACGGATTTGTGCGAAAACGCGTTTTAAGCATGCACATGCATCTTTTGGTAGACGCGGATGAAGTTTTCTGCAAAACCACAAGATGTGCATGCAAATGGTGCTTTTGGCAGAACGCGCACGTGGATTTCTACCAAACGACGTGCTAAGCATGCCGATGCTGCTCTTTTTAGTACCCGCGCACGGATTTGTGCGAAAACGCGTTTTAAGCATGCACATGCATCTTTTGGTAGACGCGGATGAAGTTTTCTGCAAAACCACAAGATGTGCATGCAAATGGTGCTTTTGGCAGAACGCGTACGTGGATTTCTACCAAACGACGTGCTAAGCATGCCGATGCTGCTCTTTATAGCACCCGCGCGCGGATTTGTGCAAAAACGCGTTTTAAGCATGCACATGCATCTTTTGGTAGATGCGGATGAAGTTTTCTGCAAAACCACAATATGTGCATGCAAATGGTGCTTTTGGCAGAACGCGCACGTGGATTTCTACCAAACGACGTGCTAAGCATGCCGATGCTGCTCTTTTTAGCACCCGCGCACGCATTTGTGCGAAAACGCGTTTTAAGCATGCACATGCATCTTTTGGTAGACGCGGATGAAGTTTTCTGCAAAACCACAAGATGTGCGTGCAAATGGTGCTTTTGGCAGAACGCGCACGTGGATTTCTACCAAACGACGTGCTAAGCATGCCGATGCTGCTCTTTTTAGCACCCGCGCACGGATTTGTGCGAAAACGCGTTTTAAGCATGCACATGCATCTTTTTGTAGACGCGGATGAAGTTTTCTGCAAAACCACAAGATGTGCATGCAAATGGTGCTTTTGGCAGAACGCGCACGTGGATTTCTACCAAACGACGTGCTAAGCATGCCGATGCTGCTCTTTTTAGCACCCGCGCACGGATTTGTGCGAAAACGCGTTTTAAGCATGCACATGCATCTTTTGGTAGACGCGGATGAAGTTTTCTGCAAAACCACAAGATGTGCATGCAAATGGTGATTTTGGCAGAACGCGCACGTGGATTTCTACCGAACGACGTGCTAAGCATACCGATGCTGCTCTTTTTAGCACCCGCGCACGGATTTGTGCGAAAACGCGTTTTAAGCATGCACATGCATCTTTTTGTAGACGCGGATGAAGTTTTCTGCAAAACCACAAGATGTGCATGCAAATGGTGCTTTTGGCAGAACGCGCACGTGGATTTCTACCAAACGACGTGCTAAGCATGCCGATGCTGCTCTTTTTAGCACCCGCGCACGCATTTGTGCGAAAACGCGTTTTAAGCATGCACATGCATCTTTTGGTAGACGCGGATGAAGTTTTCTGCAAAACCACAAGATGTGCATGCAAATGGTGCTTTTTGCAGAACGCGCACGTGGATTTCTACCAGACGACGTGCTAAGCATGCTGATGCTGCTCTTTTTAGCACCCGCGCACGGATTTGTGCGAAAACGCGTTTTAAGCATGCACATGCATCTTTTGGTAGACGCGGATGAAGTTTTCTGCAAAACCACAAGATGTGCATGCAAATGGTGCTTTTGGCAGAACGCGCACGTGGATTTCTACCAAACGACGTGCTAAGCATGCCGATGCTGCTCTTTTTAGCACCCGCGCACGGATTTGTGCGAAAACGCGTTTTAAGCATGCACATGCATGTTTTGGTAGACGCGGATGAAGTTTTCTGCAAAACCAGAAGATGTGCATGCAAATGGTGCTTTTGGCAGAACGCGCACGTGGATTTCTACCAAACGACGTGCTAAGCATGCCGATGCTGCTCTTTTTAGCACCCGCGCACGGATTTGTGCGAAAACGCGTTTTAAGCATGCACATGCATCTTTTGGTAGACGCGGATGAAGTTTTCTGCAAAACCACAAGATGTGCATGCAAATGGTGCTTTTGGCAGAACGCGCACGTGGATTTCTACCAAACGACGTGCTAAGCATGCCGATTCTGCTCTTTTTAGCACCCGCGCACGGATTTGTGCGAAAACGCGTTTTAAGCATGCACATGCATCTTTTGGTAGACGCGGATGAAGTTTTCTGCAAAACCACAAGATGTGCATGCAAATGGTGCTTTTGGCAGAACGTGCACGTGGATTTCTACCAAACGACGTGCTAAGCATGCCGATGCTGCTCTTTTTAGCACCCGCGCACGGATTTGTGCGAAAACGCGTTTTAAGTATGCACATGCATCTTTTGGTAGACGCGGATGAAGTTTTCTGCAAAACCACAAGATGTGCATGCAAATGGTGCTTTTGGCAGAACGCGCACGTGGATTTCTACCAAACGACGTGCTAAGCATGCCGATGCTGCTCTTTTTAGCACCCGCGCACGGATTTGTGCGAAAACGCGTTTTAAGCATGCACATGCATCTTTTGGTAGACGCGGATGAAGGTTTCTGCAAAACTACAAGATGTGCATGCAAATGGTGCTTTTGGCAGAACGCGCACGTGGATTTCTACCAAACGACGTGCTAAGCATGCCGATGCTGCTCTTTTTAGCACCCGCGCACGCATTTGTGCGAAAACGCGTTTTAAGCATGCACATGCATCTTTTGGTAGACGCGGATGAAGTTTTCTGCAAAACCACAAGATGTGCATGCAAATGGTGCTTTTGGCAGAACGCGCACGTGGATTTCTACCAAACGACGTGCTAAGCATGCCGATGCTGCTCTTTTTAGCACCCGCGCACGGATTTGTGCGAAAACGCGTTTTAAGCATGCACATGCATCTTTTGGTAGACGCGGATGAAGTTTTCTGCAAAACCACAAGATGTGCATGCAAATGGTGCTTTTGGCAGAACGCGCACGTGGATTTCTACCAAACGACGTGCTAAGCATGCCGATGCTGCTCTTTTTAGCACCCGCGCACGCATTTGTGCGAAAACGCGTTTTAAGAGGAAGCTTTAGCTCGGGCTCAACTCCAACGCGGCCTATTCAAATACATGTAAAAACGCAAAAGCGTTTTTCTGAGATAACCTCTGGACCGATTTTAATGAAATTTGTTGCATTTGAGAGAGAAAGTTAAATTCTAGTGACTGTTGGAAGCGGAATTTTGATTTAGGGCTTGAATTTTGTTAAAAGGATTTTCAAAAATTCAGACGTATGAAAAAAATAGAAGCACGAAGTTTACAAGCTAATAGCTCTGCATCAAGAACAGATATCGCGATTCTGTAAACGGCATCCATTAGACCATTCAAAGCGGACGAATTTGATATGTCATTTTACATCTTACGTGAATTTGTTACGTTGTTTACGAAGGTTCTGCAAAAGTTGTAATTACACATTACTCCATTTTTTGAGTTTCATATGTAACATATCAATTTTGTCCGCTTTAGATGTGCTATCAGGTACAATTTACAGAATTGCGATATGATTTTTTCTTGCTGAGTTACGGAGTTGTAAACTTGATAGTTTCGTTTTCTGAAAATTTGCGATTTTTGCCAAATTTTTACAAAAATTTGACGACCTAAATCGAAAATTCGAAACCAACAGTCACTAGATTTTAAGCTTTTCTTTTAAATGCAGCAAACCCCGTCAAATTTAGTGCAGTGGTTGCCGAGAAAAACGAATTCTCCTTTTACATGTATTTAGATAGGAGCACCCAAGCTAAAGCTTCCTCTTAAGCATGCACATGCATCTTTTGGTAGACGCGGATGAAGTTTTTTGCAAAACCACAAGATGTGCATGCAAATGGTGCTTATGCAGAACGCGCACGTGGATTTCTACCAAACGACGTGCTAAGCATGCCGATGCTGCTCTTTTTAGCACCCGCGCACGCATTTGTGCGAAAACGCGTTTTAAGCATGCACATGCATCTTTTGGTAGACGCGGATGAAGTTTTCTGCAAAACCACAAGATGTGCATGCAAATGGTGCTTTTTGCAGAACGCGCACGTGGATTTCTACCAAACGACGTGCTAAGCATGCCGATGCTGCTCTTTTTAGCACCCGCGCACGGATTTTTGCGAAAACGCGTTTTAAGCATGCACATGCATCTTTTGGTAGACGCGGATGAAGTTTTCTGCAACACCACAAGATGTGCATGCAAATGGTTCTTTTGGCAGAACGCGCACGTGGATTTCTACCAAACGACGTGCTAAGCATGCCGATGCTGCTCTTTTTAGCACCCGCGCACGCATTTATGCGAAAACTCGTTTTAAGCATGCACATGCATCTTTTGGTAGACGCGGATGAAGTTTTCTGCAAAACCACAAGATGTGCATGCAAATGGTGCTTTTTGCAGAACGCGCACGTGGATTTCTACCAGACGACGTGCTAAGCATGCCGATGCTGCTCTTTTTAGCACCCGCGCACGGATTTGTGCGAAAACGCGTTTTAAGCATGCACATGCATCTTTTGGTAGACGCGGATGAAGTTTTCTGCAAAACCACAAGATGTGCATGCAAATGGTGCTTTTGGCAGAACGCGCACGTGGATTTCTACCAAACGACGTGCTAAGCATGCCGATGCTGCTCTTTTTAGCACCCGCGCACGCATTTGTGCGAAAACGCGTTTTAAGCATGCACATGCATCTTTTGGTAGACGCGGATGAAGTTTTCTGCAAAACCACAACATGTGCATGCAAATGGTGCTTTTTGCAGAACGCGCACGTGGATTTCTACCAAACGACGTGCTAAGCATGCCGATGCTGCTCTTTTTAGCACCCGCGCACGGAGTTGTGCGAAAACGCGTTTTAAGCATGCACATGCATCTTTTGGCAGACGCGGAAAGTTTTCTGCAAAACCACAAAATGTGCATGCAAATGGTGCTTTTGGCAGAACGCGCACGTGGATTTCTACCAAACGACGTGCTAAGCATGCCGATGCTGCTCTTTTTAGCACCCGCGCACGGATTTGTGCGAAAACGCGTTTTAAGCATGCACATGCATCTTTTGGTAGACGCGGATGAAGGTTTCTGCAAAACTACAAGATGTGCATGCAAATGGTGCTTTTGGCAGAACGCGCACGTGGATTTCTACCAAACGACGTGCTAAGCATGCCGATGCTGCTCTTTTTAGCACCCGCGCACGCATTTGTGCGAAAACGCGTTTTAAGCATGCACATGCATCTTTTGGTAGACGCGGATGAAGTTTTCTGCAAAACCACAAGATGTGCATGCAAATGGTGCTTTTGGCAGAACGCGCACGTGGATTTCTACCAAACGACGTGCTAAGCATGCCGATGCTGCTCTTTTTAGCACCCGCGCACGGATTTGTGCGAAAACGCGTTTTAAGCATGCACATGCATCTTTTGGTAGACGCGGATGAAGTTTTCTGCAAAACCACAAGATGTGCATGCAAATGGTGCTTTTGGCAGAACGCGCACGTGGATTTCTACCAAACGACGTGCTAAGCATGCCGATGCTGCTCTTTTTAGCACCCGCGCACGCATTTGTGCGAAAACGCGTTTTAAGAGGAAGCTTTAGCTCGGGCTCAACTCCAACGCGGCCTATTCAAATACATGTAAAAACGCAAAAGCGTTTTTCTGAGATAACCTCTGGACCGATTTTAATGAAATTTGTTGCATTTGAGAGAGAAAGTTAAATTCTAGTGACTGTTGGAAGCGGAATTTTGATTTAGGGCTTGAATTTTGTTAAAAGGATTTTCAAAAATTCAGACGTATGAAAAAAATAGAAGCACGAAGTTTACAAGCTAATAGCTCTGCATCAAGAACAGATATTGCGATTCTGTAAACGGCATCCATTAGACCATTCAAAGCGGACGAATTTGATATGTCATTTTACATCTTACGTGAATTTGTTACGTTGTTTATGAAGGTTCTGCAAAAGTTGTAATTACACATTACTCCATTTTTTGAGTTTCATATGTAACATATCAATTTTGTCCGCTTTAGATGTGCTATCAGGTACAATTTACAGAATTGCGATATGATTTTTTCTTGCTGAGTTACGGAGTTGTAAACTTGATAGTTTCGTTTTCTGAAAATTTGCGATTTTTGCCAAATTTTTACAAAAATTTGACGACCTAAATCGAAAATTCGAAACCAACAGTCACTAGATTTTAAGCTTTTCTTTTAAATGCAGCAAACCCCGTCAAATTTAGTGCAGTGGTTGCCGAGAAAAACGAATTCTCCTTTTACATGTATTTAGATAGGAGCACCCAAGCTAAAGCTTCCTCTTAAGCATGCACATGCATCTTTTGGTAGACGCGGATGAAGTTTTTTGCAAAACCACAAGATGTGCATGCAAATGGTGCTTATGCAGAACGCGCACGTGGATTTCTACCAAACGACGTGCTAAGCATGCCGATGCTGCTCTTTTTAGCACCCGCGCACGCATTTGTGCGAAAACGCGTTTTAAGCATGCACATGCATCTTTTGGTAGACGCGGATGAAGTTTTCTGCAAAACCACAAGATGTGCATGCAAATGGTGCTTTTTGCAGAACGCGCACGTGGATTTCTACCAAACGACGTGCTAAGCATGCCGATGCTGCTCTTTTTAGCACCCGCGCACGGATTTGTGCGAAAACGCGTTTTAAGCATGCACATGCATCTTTTGGTAGACGCGGATGAAGTTTTCTGCAAAACCACAAGATGTGCATGCAAATGGTGCTTTTGGCAGAACGCGCACGTGGATTTCTACCAAACGACGTGCTAAGCATGCCGATGCTGCTCTTTTTAGCACCCGCGCACGCATTTGTGCGAAAACGCGTTTTAAGCATGCACATGCATCTTTTGGTAGACGCGGATGAAGTTTTCTGCAAAACCACAAGATGTGCATGCAAATGGTGCTTTTTGCAGAACGCGCACGTGGATTTCTACCAACCGACGTGCTAAGCATGCCGATGCTGCTCTTTTTAGCACCCGCGCACGGATTTGTGCGAAAACGCGTTTTAAGCATGCACATGCATCTTTTGGTAGACGCGGATGAAGTTTTCTGAAAAACCACAAGATGTGCATGCAAATGGTGCTTTTGGGAGAACGCGCACGTGGATTTCTACCAAACGACGTGCTAAGCATGCCGATGCTGCTCTTTTTAGCACCCGCGCACGCATTTGTGCGAAAACGCGTTTTAAGCATGCACATGCATCTTTTGGTAGACGCGGATGAAGTTTTCTGCAAAACCACAAGATGTGCATGCAAATGGTGCTTTTTGCAGAACGCGCACGTGGATTTCTACCAAACGACGTGCTAAGCATGCCGATGCTGCTCTTTTTAGCACCCGCGCACGGATTTTTGCGAAAACGCGTTTTAAGCATGCACATGCATCTTTTGGTAGACGCGGATGAAGTTTTCTGCAACACCACAAGATGTGCATGCAAATGGTTCTTTTGGCAGAACGCGCACGTGGATTTCTACCAAACGACGTGCTAAGCATGCCGATGCTGCTCTTTTTAGCACCCGCGCACGCATTTATGCGAAAACTCGTTTTAAGCATGCACATGCATCTTTTGGTAGACGCGGATGAAGTTTTCTGCAAAACCACAAGATGTGCATGCAAATGGTGCTTTTTGCAGAACGCGCACGTGGATTTCTACCAAACGACGTGCTAAGCATGCCGATGCTGCTCTTTTTAGCACCCGCGCACGGAGTTGTGCGAAAACGCGTTTTAAGCATGCACATGCATCTTTTGGTAGACGCGGAAAGTTTTCTGCAAAACCACAAAATGTGCATGCAAATGGTGCTTTTGGCAGAACGCGCACGTGGATTTCTACCAAACGACGTGCTAAGCATGCCGATGCTGCTCTTTTTAGCACCCGCGCACGCATTTGTGCGAAAACGCGTTTTAAGCATGCACATGCATCTTTTGGTAGACGGGGATGAAGTTTTCTGCAAAACCACAAGATGTGCATGCAAATGGTGCTTTTGGCAGAACGCGCACGTGGATTTCTACCAAACGACGTGCTAAGCATGCCGATGCTGCTCTTTTTAGCACCCGCGCACGGATTTGTGCGAAAACGCGTTTTAAGCATGCACATGCATCTTTTCGTAGACGCGGATGAAGTGTTCTGCAAAACCTCAAGATGTGCATGCAAATGGTGCTTTTGGCAGAACGCGCACGTGGATTTCTACCAAACGACGTGCTAAGCATGCCGATGCTGCTCTTTTTATCACCCGCGCACGGATTTGTGCGAAAACGCGTTTTAAGCATGCACATGCATCTTTTGGTAGACGCGGATGAAGTTTTCTGCAAAACCACAAGATGTGCATGCAAATGGTGCTTTTGGCAGAACGCGCACGTGGATTTCTACCAAATGACGTGCTAAGCATGCCGATGCTGCTCTTTTTAGCACCCGCGCACGGATTTGTGCGAAAACGCGTTTTAAGCATGCACATGCATCTTTTGGTAGACGCGGATGAAGTTTTCTGCAAAACCACAAGATGTGCACGCAAATGGTGCTTTTTGCAGAACGCGCACGTGGATTTCTACCAAACGACGTGCTAAGCATGCCGATGCTGCTCTTTTTAGCACCCGCGCACGCATTTTTGCGAAAACGCGTTTTAAGCATGCACATGCATCTTTTGGTAGACGCGGATGAAGTTTTCTGCAAAACCACAAGATGTGCATGCAAATGGTGCTTTTTGCAGAACGCGCACGTGGATTTCTACCAAACGACGTGCTAAGCATGCCGATGCTGCTCTTTTTAGCACCCGCGCACGCATTTGTGCGAAAACGCGTTTTAAGCATGCACATGCATCTTTTGGTAGACGCGGATGAAGTTTTCTGCAAAACCACAAGATGTGCATGCAAATGGTGCTTTTTGCAGAACGCGCACGTGGATTTCTACCAAACGACGTGCTAAGCTTGCCGATGCTGCTCTTTTTAGCACCCGCGCACGGATTTGTGCGAAAACGCGTTTTAAGCATGCACATGCATCTTTTGGTAGACGCGGATGAAGTTTTCTGCAAAACCACAAGATGTTCATGCAAATGGTGCTTTTGGCAGAACGCGCACGTGGATTTCTACCAAACGACGTGCTAAGCATGCCGATGCTGCTCTTTTTAGCACCCGCGCACGGATTTTTGCGAAAACGCGTTTTAAGCATGCACATGCATCTTTTGGTAGACGCGGATGAAGTTTTCTGCAACACCACAAGATGTGCATGCAAATGGTTCTTTTGGCAGAACGCGCACGTGGATTTCTACCAAACGACGTGCTAAGCATGCCGATGCTGCTCTTTTTAGCACCCGCGCACGCATTTATGCGAAAACTCGTTTTAAGCATGCACATGCATCTTTTGGTAGACGCGGATGAAGTTTTCTGCAAAACCACAAGATGTGCATGCAAATGGTGCTTTTTGCAGAACGCGCACGTGGATTTCTACCAAACGACGTGCTAAGCATGCCGATGCTGCTCTTTTTAGCACCCGCGCACGGAGTTGTGCGAAAACGCGTTTTAAGCATGCACATGCATCTTTTGGTAGACGCGGAAAGTTTTCTGCAAAACCACAAAATGTGCATGCAAATGGTGCTTTTGGCAGAACGCGCACGTGGATTTCTACCAAACGACGTGCTAAGCATGCCGATGCTGCTCTTTTTAGCACCCGCGCACGCATTTGTGCGAAAACGCGTTTTAAGCATGCACATGCATCTTTTGGTAGACGGGGATGAAGTTTTCTGCAAAACCACAAGATGTGCATGCAAATGGTGCTTTTGGCAGAACGCGCACGTGGATTTCTACCAAACGACGTGCTAAGCATGCCGATGCTGCTCTTTTTAGCACCCGCGCACGGATTTGTGCGAAAACGCGTTTTAAGCATGCACATGCATCTTTTCGTAGACGCGGATGAAGTGTTCTGCAAAACCTCAAGATGTGCATGCAAATGGTGCTTTTGGCAGAACGCGCACGTGGATTTCTACCAAACGACGTGCTAAGCATGCCGATGCTGCTCTTTTTATCACCCGCGCACGGATTTGTGCGAAAACGCGTTTTAAGCATGCACATGCATCTTTTGGTAGACGCGGATGAAGTTTTCTGCAAAACCACAAGATGTGCATGCAAATGGTGCTTTTGGCAGAACGCGCACGTGGATTTCTACCAAACGACGTGCTAAGCATGCCGATGCTGCTCTTTTTAGCACCCGCGCACGGATTTGTGCGAAAACGCGTTTTAAGCATGCACATGCATCTTTTGGTAGACGCGGATGAAGTTTTCTGCAAAACCACAAGATGTGCACGCAAATGGTGCTTTTTGCAGAACGCGCACGTGGATTTCTACCAAACGACGTGCTAAGCATGCCGATGCTGCTCTTTTTAGCACCCGCGCACGCATTTGTGCGAAAACGCGTTTTAAGCATGCACATGCATCTTTTGGTAGACGCGGATGAAGTTTTCTGCAAAACCACAAGATGTGCATGCAAATGGTGCTTTTTGCAGAACGCGCACGTGGATTTCTACCAAACGACGTGCTAAGCATGCCGATGCTGCTCTTTTTAGCACCCGCGCACGCATTTGTGCGAAAACGCGTTTTAAGCATGCACATGCATCTTTTGGTAGACGCGGATGAAGTTTTCTGCAAAACCACAAGATGTGCATGCAAATGGTGCTTTTTGCAGAACGCGCACGTGGATTTCTACCAAACGACGTGCTAAGCTTGCCGATGCTGCTCTTTTTAGCACCCGCGCACGGATTTGTGCGAAAACGCGTTTTAAGCATGCACATGCATCTTTTGGTAGACGCGGATGAAGTTTTCTGCAAAACCACAAGATGTTCATGCAAATGGTGCTTTTGGCAGAACGCGCACGTGGATTTCTACCAAACGACGTGCTAAGCATGCCGATGCTGCTCTTTTTAGCACCCGCGCACGCATTTGTGCGAAAACGCGTTTTAAGCATGCACATGCATCTTTTGGTAGACGCGGATGAAGTTTTCTGCAAAACCACAAGATGTGCATGCAAATGGTGCTTTTTGCAGAACGCGCACGTGGATTTCTACCAAACGACGTGCTAAGCATGCCGATGCTGCTCTTTTTAGCACCCGCGCACGGATTTGTGCGAAAACGCGTTTTAAGCATGCACATGCATCTTTTGGTAGACGCGGATGAAGTTTTCTGCAAAACCACAAGATGTGCATGCAAATGGTGCTTTTGGCAGAACGCGCACGTGGATTTCTACCAAACGACGTGCTAAGCATGCCGATGCTGCTCTTTTTAGCACCCGCGCACGCATTTGTGCGAAAACGCGTTTTAAGCATGCACATGCATCTTTTGGTAGACGCGGATGAAGTTTTCTGCAAAACCACAAGATGTGCATGCAAATGGTGCTTTTGGCAGAACGCGCACGTGGATTTCTACCAAACGACGTGCTAAGCATGCCGATGCTACTCTTTTTAGTACCCGCGCACGGATTTGTGCGAAAACGCGTTTTAAGCATGCACATGCATCTTTTGGTAGACGCGGATGAAGTTTTCTGCAAAACCACAAGATGTGCATCCAAATGGTGCTTTTGGCAGAACGCGTACGTGGATTTCTACCAAACGACGTGCTAAGCATGCCGATGCTGCTCTTTTTAGCACCCGCGCGCGGATTTGTGCAAAAACGCGTTTTAAGCATGCACATGCATCTTTTGGTAGACGCGGATGAAGTTTTCTGCAAAACCACAATATGTGCATGCAAATGGTGCTTTTGGCAGAACGCGCACGTGGATTTCTACCAAACGACGTGCTAAGCATACCGATGCTGCTCTTTTTAGCACCCGCGCACGCATTTGTGCGAAAACACGTTTTAAGCATGCACATGCATCTTTTGGTAGACGCGGATGAAGTTTTCTGCAAAACCACAAGATGTGCGTGCAAATGGTGCTTTTGGCAGAACGCGCACGTGGATTTCTACCAAACGACGTGCTAAGCATGCCGATGCTGCTCTTTTTAGCACCCGCGCACGGATTTGTGCGAAAACGCGTTTTAAGCATGCACATGCATCTTTTGGTAGACGCGGATGAAGTTTTCTGAAAAACCACAAGATGTGCATGCAAATGGTGCTTTTGGCAGAACGCGCACGTGGATTTCTACCAAACGACGTGCTAAGCATGCCGATGCTGCTCTTTTTAGCACCCGCGCACGGATTTGTGCGAAAACGCGTTTTAAGCATGCACATGCATCTTTTGGTAGACGCGGATGAAGTTTTCTGCAAAACCACAAGATGTGCATGCAAATGGTGATTTTGGCAGAGCGCGCACGTGGATTTCTACCAAACGACGTGCTAAGCATACCGATGCTGCTCTTTTTAGCACCCGCGCACGGATTTGTGCGAAAACGCGTTTTAAGCATGCACATGCATCTTTTTGTAGACGCGGATGAAGTTTTCTGCAAAACCACAAGATGTGCATGCAAATGGTGCTTTTGGCAGAACGCGCACGTGGATTTCTACCAAACGACGTGCTAAGCATGCCGATGCTGCTCTTTTTAGCACCCGCGCACGCATTTGTGCGAAAACGCGTTTTAAGCATGCACATGCATCTTTTGGTAGACGCGGATGAAGTTTTCTGCAAAACCACAAGATGTGCATGCAAATGGTGCTTTTTGCAGAACGCGCACGTGGATTTCTACCAGACGACGTGCTAAGCATGCTGATGCTGCTCTTTTTAGCACCCGCGCACGGATTTGTGCGAAAACGCGTTTTAAGCATGCACATGCATCTTTTGGTAGACGCGGATGAAGTTTTCTGCAAAACCACAAGATGTGCATGCAAATGGTGCTTTTGGCAGAACGCGCACGTGGATTTCTACCAAACGACGTGCTAAGCATGCCGATGCTGCTCTTTTTAGCACCCGCGCACGGATTTGTGCGAAAACGCGTTTTAAGCATGCACATGCATCTTTTGGTAGACGCGGATGAAGTTTTCTGCAAAACCAGAAGATGTGCATGCAAATGGTGCTTTTGGCAGAACGCGCACGTGGATTTCTACCAAACGACGTGCTAAGCATGCCGATGCTGCTCTTTTTAGCACCCGCGCACGGATTTGTGCGAAAACGCGTTTTAAGCATGCACATGCATCTTTTGGTAGACGCGGATGAAGTTTTCAGCAAAACCACAAGATGTGCATGCAAATGGTGCTTTTGGCAGAACGCGCACGTGGATTTCTATCAAACGACGTGCTAAGCATGCCGATGCTGCTCTTTTTAGCACCCGCGCACGGATTTGTGCGAAAACGCGTTTTAAGCATGCACATGCATCTTTTGGTAGACGCGGATGAAGTGTTCTGCAAAACCTCAAGATGTGCATGCAAATGGTGCTTTTGGCAGAACGCGCACGTGGATTTCTACCAAACGACGTGCTAAGCATGCCGATGCTGCTCTTTTTATCACCCGCGCACGGATTTGTGCGAAAACGCGTTTTAAGCATGCACATGCATCTTTTGGTAGACGCGGATGAAGTTTTCTGCAAAACCACAAGATGTGCATGCAAATGGTGCTTTTGGCAGAACGCGCACGTGGATTTCTACCAAACGACGTCCTAAGCATGCCGATGCTGCTCTTTTTAGCACCCGCGCACGGATTTGTGCGAAAACGCGTTTTAAGCATGCACATGCATCTTTTGGTAGACGCGGATGAAGTTTTCTGCAAAACCACAAGATGTGCACGCAAATGGTGCTTTTTGCAGAACGCGCAGGTGGATTTCTACCAAACGACGTGCTAAGCATGCCGATGCTGCTCTTTTTAGCACCCGCGCACGCATTTGTGCGAAAACGCGTTTTAAGCATGCACATGCATCTTTTGGTAGACGCGGATGAAGTTTTCTGCAAAACCACAAGATGTGCATGCAAATGGTGCTTTTTGCAGAATGCGCACGTGGATTTCTACCAAACGACGTGCTAAGCATGCCGATGCTGCTCTTTTTAGCACCCGCGCACGCATTTGTGCGAAAACGCGTTTTAAGCATGCACATGCATCTTTTGGTAGACGCGGATGAAGTTTTCTGCAAAACCACAAGATGTGCATGCAAATGGTGCTTTTTGCAGAACGCGCACGTGGATTTCTACCAAACGACGTGCTAAGCATGCCGATGCTGCTCTTTTTAGCACCCGCGCACGCATTTGTGCGAAAACGCGTTTTAAGCATGCACATGCATCTTTTGGTAGACGCGGATGAAGTTTTCTGCAAAACCACAAGATGTGCATGCAAATGGTGCTTTTTGCAGAACGCGCACGTGGATTTCTACCAAACGACGTGCTAAGCTTGCCGATGGTGCTCTTTTTAGCACCCGCGCACGGATTTGTGCGAAAACGCGTTTTAAGCATGCACATGCATCTTTTGGTAGACGCGGATGAAGTTTTCTGCAAAACCACAAGATGTTCATGCAAATGGTGCTTTTGGCAGAACGCGCACGTGGATTTCTACCAAACGACGTGCTAAGCATGCCGATGCTGCTCTTTTTAGCACCCGCGCACGCATTTGTGCGAAAACGCGTTTTAAGCATGCACATGCATCTTTTGGTAGACGCGGATGAAGTTTTCTGCAAAACCACAAGATGTGCATGCAAATGGTGCTTTTTGCAGAACGCGCACGTGGATTTCTACCAAACGACGTGCTAAGCATGCCGATGCTGCTCTTTTTAGCACCCGCGCACGGATTTGTGCGAAAACGCGTTTTAAGCATGCACATGCATCTTTTGGTAGACGCGGATGAAGTTTTCTGCAAAACCACGAGATGTGCATGCAAATGGTGCTTTTTGCAGAACGCGCACGTGGATTTCTACCAAACGACGTGCTAAGCATGCCGATGCTGCTCTTTTTAGCACCCGCGAACGCATTTGTGCGAAAACGCGTTTTAAGCATGCACATGCATCTTTTGGTAGACGCGGATGAAGTTTTCTGCAAAACCACAAGATGTGCATGCAAATGGTGCTTTTGGCAGAACGCGCACGTGGATTTCTACCAAACGACGTGCTAAGCATGCCGATGCTGCTCTTTTTCGTACCCGCGCACGGATTTGTGCGAAAACGCGTTTTAAGCATGCACATGCATCTTTTGGTAGACGCGGATGAAGTTTTCTGCAAAACCACAAGATGTGCATGCAAATGGTGCTTTTGGCAGAACGCGTACGTGGATTTCTACCAAACGACGTGCTAAGCATGCCGATGCTGCTCTTTTTAGCACCCGCGCGCGGATTTGTGCAAAAACGCGTTTTAAGCATGCACATGCATCTTTTGGTAGACGCGGATGAAGTTTTCTGCAAAACCACAATATGTGCATGCAAATGGTGCTTTTGGCAGAACGCGCACGTGGATTTCTACCAAACGACGTGCTAAGCATGCCGATGCTGCTCTTTTTAGCACCCGCGCACGCATTTGTGCGAAAACGCGTTTTAAGCATGCACATGCATCTTTTGGTAGACGCGGATGAAGTTTTCTGCAAAACCACAAGATGTGCGTGCAAATGGTGCTTTTGGCAGAACGCGCACGTGGATTTCTACCAAACGACGTGCTAAGCATGCCGATGCTGCTCTTTTTAGCACCCGCACACGGATTTGTGCGAAAACGCGTTTTAAGCATGCACATGCATCTTTTGGTAGACGCGGATGAAGTTTTCTGAAAAACCACAAGATGTGCATGCAAATGGTGCTTTTGGCAGAACGCGCACGTGGATTTCTACCAAACGACGTGCTAAGCATGCCGATGCTGCTCTTTTTAGCACCCGCGCACGGATTTGTGCGAAAACGCGTTTTAAGCATGCACATGCATCTTTCGGTAGACGCGGATGAAGTTTTCTGCAAAACCACAAGATGTGCATGCAAATGGTGATTTTGGCAGAACGCGCACGTGGATTTCTACCAAACGACGTGCTAAGCATACCGATGCTGCTCTTTTTAGCACCCGTGCACGGATTTGTGCGAAAACGCGTTTTAAGCATGCACATGCATCTTTTTGTAGACGCGGATGAAGTTTTCTGCAAAACCACAAGATGTGCATGCAAATGGTGCTTTTGGCAGAACGCGCACGTGGATTTCTACCAAACGACGTGCTAAGCATGCCGATGCTGCTCTTTTTAGCACCCGCGCACGCATTTGTGCGAAAACGCGTTTTAAGCATGCACATGCATCTTTTGGTAGACGCGGATGAAGTTTTCTGCAAAACCACAAGATGTGCATGCAAATGGTGCTTTTTGCAGAACGCGCACGTGGATTTCTACCAGACGACGTGCTAAGCATGCTGATGCTGCTCTTTTTAGCACCTGCGCACGGATTTGTGCGAAAACGCGTTTTAAGCATGCACATGCATCTTTTGGTAGACGCGGATGAAGTTTTCTGCAAAACCACAAGATGTGCATGCAAATGGTGCTTTTGGCAGAACGCGCACGTGGATTTCTACCAAACGACGTGCTAAGCATGCCGATGCTGCTCTTTTTAGCACCCGCGCACGGATTTGTGCGAAAACGCGTTTTAAGCATGCACATGCATCTTTTGGTAGACGCGGATGAAGTTTTCTGCAAAACCACAAGATGTGCATGCAAATGGTGCTTTTGGCAGAACGCGCACGTGGATTTCTACCAAACGACGTGCTAAGCATGCCGATGCTGCTCTTTTTAGCACCCGCGCACGGATTTGTGCGAAAACGCGTTTTAAGCATGCACATGCATCTTTTGGTAGACGCGGATGAAGTTTTCTGCAAAACCACAAGATGTGCATGCAAATGGTGCTTTTGGCAGAACGTGCACGTAGATTTCTACCAAACGACGTGCTAAGCATGCCGATGCTGCTCTTTTTAGCACCCGCGCACGGATTTGTGCGAAAACGCGTTTTAAGTATGCACATGCATCTTTTGGTAGACGCGGATAAAGTTTTCTGCAAAACCACAAGATGTGCATGCAAATGGTGCTTTTGGCAGAACGCGCACGTGGATTTCTACCAAACGACGTGCTAAGCATGCCGATGCTGCTCTTTTTAGCACCCGCGCACGGATTTGTGCGAAAACGCGTTTTAAGCATACACATGCATCTTTTGGTAGACGCGGATGAAGTTTTCTGCAAAACCAGAAGATGTGCATGCAAATGGTGCTTTTGGCAGAACGCGCACGTGGATTTCTACCAAACGACGTGCTAAGCATGCCGATGCTGCTCTTTTTAGCACCCGCGCACGGATTTGTGCGAAAACGCGTTTTAAGCATGCACATGCATCTTTTGGTAGACGCGGATGAAGTTTTCAGCAAAACCACAAGATGTGCATGCAAATGGTGCTTTTGGCAGAACGCGCACGTGGATTTCTACCAAACGACGTGCTAAGCATGCCGATGCTGCTCTTTTTAGCACCCGCGCACGGATTTGTGCGAAAACGCGTTTTAAGCATGCACATGCATCTTTTGGTAGACGCGGATGAAGTGTTCTGCAAAACCTCAAGATGTGCATGCAAATGGTGCTTTTGGCAGAACGCGCACGTGGATTTCTACCAAACGACGTGCTAAGCATGCCGATGCTGCTCTTTTTATCACCCGCGCACGGATTTGTGCGAAAACGCGTTTTAAGCATGCACATGCATCTTTTGGTAGACGCGGATGAAGTTTTCTGCAAAACCACAAGATGTGCATGCAAATGGTGCTTTTGGCAGAACGCGCACGTGGATTTCTACCAAACGACGTGCTAAGCATGCCGATGCTGCTCTTTTTAGCACCCGCGCACGGATTTGTGCGAAAACGCGTTTTAAGCATGCACATGCATCTTTTGGTAGACGCGGATGAAGTTTTCTGCAAAACCACAAGATGTGCACGCAAATGGTGCTTTTTGCAGAACGCGCACGTGGATTTCTACCAAACGACGTGCTAAGCATGCCGATGCTGCTCTTTTTAGCACCCGCGCACGCATTTGTGCGAAAACGCGTTTTAAGCATGCACATGCATCTTTTGGTAGACGCGGATGAAGTTTTCTGCAAAACCACAAGATGTGCATGCAAATGGTGCTTTTTGCAGAATGCGCACGTGGATTTCTACCAAACGACGTGCTAAGCATGCCGATGCTGCTCTTTTTAGCACCCGCGCACGCATTTGTGCGAAAACGCGTTTTAAGCATGCACATGCATCTTTTGGTAGACGCGGATGAAGTTTTCTGCAAAACCACAAGATGTGCATGCAAATGGTGCTTTTTGCAGAACGCGCACGTGGATTTCTACCAAACGACGTGCTAAGCATGCCGATGCTGCTCTTTTTAGCACCCGCGCACACATTTGTGCGAAAACGCGTTTTAAGCATGCACATGCATCTTTTGGTAGACGCGGATGAAGTTTTCTGCAAAACCACAAGATGTGCATGCAAATGGTGCTTTTTGCAGAACGCGCACGTGGATTTCTACCAAACGACGTGCTAAGCTTGCCGATGGTGCTCTTTTTAGCACCCGCGCACGGATTTGTGCGAAAACGCGTTTTAAGCATGCACATGCATCTTTTGGTAGACGCGGATGAAGTTTTCTGCAAAACCACAAGATGTTCATGCAAATGGTGCTTTTGGCAGAACGCGCACGTGGATTTCTACCAAACGACGTGCTAAGCATGCCGATGCTGCTCTTTTTAGCACCCGCGCACGCATTTGTGCGAAAACGCGTTTTAAGCATGCACATGCATCTTTTGGTAGACGCGGATGAAGTTTTCTGCAAAACCACAAGATGTGCATGCAAATGGTGCTTTTTGCAGAACGCGCACGTGGATTTCTACCAAACGACGTGCTAAGCATGCCGATGCTGCTCTTTTTAGCACCCGCGCACGGATTTGTGCGAAAACGCGTTTTAAGCATGCACATGCATCTTTTGGTAGACGCGGATGAAGTTTTCTGCAAAACCACGAGATGTGCATGCAAATGGTGCTTTTGGCAGAACGCGCACGTGGATTTCTACCAAACGACGTGCTAAGCATGCCGATGCTGCTCTTTTTAGCACCCGCGAACGCATTTGTGCGAAAACGCGTTTTAAGCATGCACATGCATCTTTTGGTAGACGCGGATGAAGTTTTCTGCAAAACCACAAGATGTGCATGCAAATGGTGCTTTTGGCAGAACGCGCACGTGGATTTCTACCAAACGACGTGCTAAGCATGCCGATGCTGCTCTTTTTCGTACCCGCGCACGGATTTGTGCGAAAACGCGTTTTAAGCATGCACATGCATCTTTTGGTAGACGCGGATGAAGTTTTCTGCAAAGCCACAAGATGTGCATGCAAATGGTGCTTTTGGCAGAACGCGTACGTGGATTTCTACCAAACGACGTGCTAAGCATGCCGATGCTGCTCTTTTTAGCACCCGCGCGCGGATTTGTGCAAAAACGCGTTTTAAGCATGCACATGCATCTTTTGGTAGACGCGGATGAAGTTTTCTGCAAAACCACAATATGTGCATGCAAATGGTGCTTTTGGCAGAACGCGCACGTGGATTTCTACCAAACGACGTGCTAAGCATGCCGATGCTGCTCTTTTTAGCACCCGCGCACGCATTTGTGCGAAAACGCGTTTTAAGCATGCACATGCATCTTTTGGTAGACGCGGATGAAGTTTTCTGCAAAACCACAAGATGTGCGTGCAAATGGTGCTTTTGGCAGAACGCGCACGTGGATTTCTACCAAACGACGTGCTAAGCATGCCGATGCTGCTCTTTTTAGCACCCGCACACGGATTTGTGCGAAAACGCGTTTTAAGCATGCACATGCATCTTTTGGTAGACGCGGATGAAGTTTTCTGAAAAACCACAAGATGTGCATGCAAATGGTGCTTTTGGCAGAACGCGCACGTGGATTTCTACCAAACGACGTGCTAAGCATGCCGATGCTGCTCTTTTTAGCACCCGCGCACGGATTTGTGCGAAAACGCGTTTTAAGCATGCACATGCATCTTTTGGTAGACGCGGATGAAGTTTTCTGCAAAACCACAAGATGTGCATGCAAATGGTGATTTTGGCAGAACGCGCACGTGGATTTCTACCAAACGACGTGCTAAGCATACCGATGCTGCTCTTTTTAGCACCCGTGCACGGATTTGTGCGAAAACGCGTTTTAAGCATGCACATGCATCTTTTTGTAGACGCGGATGAAGTTTTCTGCAAAACCACAAGATGTGCATGCAAATGGTGCTTTTGGCAGAACGCGCACGTGGATTTCTACCAAACGACGTGCTAAGCATGCCGATGCTGCTCTTTTTAGCACCCGCGCACGCATTTGTGCGAAAACGCGTTTTAAGCATGCACATGCATCTTTTGGTAGACGCGGATGAAGTTTTCTGCAAAACCACAAGATGTGCATGCAAATGGTGCTTTTTGCAGAACGCGCACGTGGATTTCTACCAGACGACGTGCTAAGCATGCTGATGCTGCTCTTTTTAGCACCCGCGCACGGATTTGTGCGAAAACGCGTTTTAAGCATGCACATGCATCTTTTGGTAGACGCGGATGAAGTTTTCTGCAAAACCACAAGATGTGCATGCAAATGGTGCTTTTGGCAGAACGCGCACGTGGATTTCTACCAAACGACGTGCTAAGCATGCCGATGCTGCTCTTTTTAGCACCCGCGCACGGATTTGTGCGAAAACGCGTTTTAAGCATGCACATGCATCTTTTGGTAGACGCGGATGAAGTTTTCTGCAAAACCACAAGATGTGCATGCAAATGGTGCTTTTGGCAGAACGCGCACGTGGATTTCTACCAAACGACGTGCTAAGCATGCCGATGCTGCTCTTTTTAGCACCCGCGCACGGATTTGTGCGAAAACGCGTTTTAAGCATGCACATGCATCTTTTGGTAGACGCGGATGAAGTTTTCTGCAAAACCACAAGATGTGCATGCAAATGGTGCTTTTGGCAGAACGTGCACGTGGATTTCTACCAAACGACGTGCTAAGCATGCCGATGCTGCTCTTTTTAGCACCCGCGCACGGATTTGTGCGAAAACGCGTTTTAAGTATGCACATGCATCTTTTGGTAGACGCGGATAAAGTTTTCTGCAAAACCACAAGATGTGCATGCAAATGGTGCTTTTGGCAGAACGCGCACGTGGATTTCAATCAAACGACGTGCTAAGCATGCCGATGCTGCTCTTTTTAGCACCCGCGCGCGGATTTGTGCGAAAACGCGTTTTAAGCATGCACATGCATCTTTTGGTAGACGCGGATGAAGTTTTCTGCAAAACCACAAGATGTGCATGCAAATGGTGCTTTTGGCAGAACGCGCACGTGGATTTCTACCAAACGACGTGCTAAGCATGCCGATGCTGCTCTTTTTAGCACCCGCGCACGGATTTGTGCGAAAACGCGTTTTAAGCATGCACATGCATCTTTTGGTAGACGCGGATGAAGGTTTCTGCAAAACTACAAGATGTGCATGCAAATGGTGCTTTTGGCAGAACGCGCACGTGGATTTCTACCAAACGACGTGCTAAGCATGCCGATGCTGCTCTTTTTAGCACCCGCGCACGCATTTGTGCGAAAACGCGTTTTAAGCATGCACATGCATCTTTTGGTAGACGCGGATGAAGTTTTCTGCAAAACCACAAGATGTGCATGCAAATGGTGCTTTTGGCAGAACGCGCACGTGGATTTCTACCAAACGACGTGCTAAGCATGCCGATGCTGCTCTTTTTAGCACCCGCGCACGCATTTGTGCGAAAACGCGTTTTAAGAGGAAGCTTTAGCTCGGGCTCAACTCCAACGCGGCCTATTCAAATACATGTAAAAACGCAAAAGCGTTTTTCTGAGATAACCTCTGGACCGATTTTAATGAAATTTGTTGCATTTGAGAGAGAAAGTTAAATTCTAGTGACTGTTGGAAGCGGAATTTTGATTTAGGGCTTGAATTTTGTTAAAAGGATTTTCAAAAATTCAGACGTATGAAAAAAATAGAAGCACGAAGTTTACAAGCTAATAGCTCTGCATCAAGAACAGATATCGCGATTCTGTAAACGGCATCCATTAGACCATTCAAAGCGGACGAATTTGATATGTCAGTTTACATCTTACGTGAATTTGTTACGTTGTTTACGAAGGTTCTGCAAAAGTTGTAATTACACAATACTCCATTTTTTGAGTTTCATATGTAACATATCAATTTTGTCCGCTTTAGATGTGCTATCAGGTACAATTTACAGAATTGCGATATGATTTTTTCTTGCTGAGTTACGGAGTTGTAAACTTGATAGTTTCGTTTTCTGAAAATTTGCGATTTTTGCCAAATTTTTACAAAAATTTGACGACCTAAATCGAAAATTCGAAACCAACAGTCACTAGATTTTAAGCTTTTCTTTTAAATGCAGCCAACCCCGTCAAATTTAGTGCAGTGGTTGCCGAGAAAAACGAATTCTCCTTTTACATGTATTTAGATAGGAGCACGCAAGCTAAAGCTTCCTCTTAAGCATGCATATGCATCTTTTGGTAGACGCGGATGAAGTTTTTTGCTAAACCACAAGATGTGCATGCAAATGGTGCTTTTTGCAGAACGCGCACGTGGATCTCTACCAAACGACGTGCTAAGCATGCCGATGCTGCTCTTTTTAGCACCCGCGCACGCATTTGTGCGAAAACACGTTTTAAGCATGCACATGCATCTTTTGGTAGACGCGGATGAAGTTTTCTGCAAAACCACAAGATGTGCATGCAAATGGTGCTTTTTGCAGAACGCGCACGTGGATTTCTACCAAACGACGTGCTAAGCATGCCGATGCTGCTCTTTTTAGCACCCGCGCACGGATTTGTGCGAAAACGCGTTTTAAGCATGCACATGCATCTTTTGGTAGACGCGGATGAAGTTTTCTGCAAAACCACAAGATGTGCATGCAAATGGTGCTTTTGGCAGAACGCGCACGTGGATTTCTACCAAACGACGTGCTAAGCATGCCGATGCTGCTCTTTTTAGCACCCGCGCACGCATTTGTGCGAAAACGCGTTTTAAGCATGCACATGCATCTTTTGGTAGACGCGGATGAAGTTTTCTGCAAAACCACAAGATGTGCATGCAAATGGTGCTTTTTGCAGAACGCGCACGTGGATTTCTACCAGACGACGTGCTAAGCATGCCGATGCTGCTCTTTTTAGCACCCGCGCACGGATTTGTGCGAAAACGCGTTTTAAGCATGCACATGCATCTTTTGGTAGACGCGGATGAAGTTTTCTGCAAAACCACAAGATGTGCATGCAAATGGTGCTTTTGGCAGAACGCGCACGTGGATTTCTACCAAACGACGTGCTAAGCATGCCGATGCTGCTCTTTTTAGCACCCGCGCACGCATTTGTGCGAAAACGCGTTTTAAGCATGCACATGCATCTTTTGGTAGACGCGGATGAAGTTTTCTGCAAAACCACAAGATGTGCATGCAAATGGTGCTTTTGGCAGAACGCGCACGTGGATTTCTACCAAACGACGTGCTAAGCATGCCGATGCTGCTCTTTTTAGCACCCGCGCACGGATTTGTGCGAAAACGCGTTTTAAGCATGCACATGCATCTTTTGGTAGACGCGGATGAAGTTTTCTGCAAAACCACAAGATGTGCATGCAAATGGTGCTTTTGGCAGAACGCGCACGTGGATTTCTACCAAACGACGTGCTAAGCATGCCGATGCTGCTCTTTTTAGCACCCGCGCACGCATTTGTGCGAAAACGCGTTTTAAGAGGAAGCTTTAGCTCGGGCTCAACTCCAACGCGGCCTATTCAAATACATGTAAAAACGCAAAAGCGTTTTTCTGAGATAACCTCTGGACCGATTTTAATGAAATTTGTTGCATTTGAGAGAGAAAGTTAAATTCTAGTGACTGTTGGAAGCGGAATTTTGATTTAGGGCTTGAATTTTGTTAAAAGGATTTTCAAAAATTCAGACGTATGAAAAAAATAGAAGCACGAAGTTTACAAGCTAATAGCTCTGCATCAAGAACAGATATCGCGATTCTGTAAACGGCATCCATTAGACCATTCAAAGCGGACGAATTTGATATGTCAGTTTACATCTTACGTGAATTTGTTACGTTGTTTACGAAGGTTCTGCAAAAGTTGTAATTACACAATACTCCATTTTTTGAGTTTCATATGTAACATATCAATTTTGTCCGCTTTAGATGTGCTATCAGGTACAATTTACAGAATTGCGATATGATTTTTTCTTGCTGAGTTACGGAGTTGTAAACTTGATAGTTTCGTTTTCTGAAAATTTGCGATTTTTGCCAAATTTTTACAAAAATTTGACGACCTAAATCGAAAATTCGAAACCAACAGTCACTAGATTTTAAGCTTTTCTTTTAAATGCAGCCAACCCCGTCAAATTTAGTGCAGTGGTTGCCGAGAAAAACGAATTCTCCTTTTACATGTATTTAGATAGGAGCACCCAAGCTAAAGCTTCCTCTTAAGCATGCATATGCATCTTTTGGTAGACGCGGATGAAGTTTTTTGCTAAACCACAAGATGTGCATGCAAATGGTGCTTTTTGCAGAACGCGCACGTGGATCTCTACCAAACGACGTGCTAAGCATGCCGATGCTGCTCTTTTTAGCACCCGCGCACGCATTTGTGCGAAAACACGTTTTAAGCATGCACATGCATCTTTTGGTAGACGCGGATGAAGTTTTCTGCAAAACCACAAGATGTGCATGCAAATGGTGCTTTTTGCAGAACGCGCACGTGGATTTCTACCAAACGACGTGCTAAGCATGCCGATGCTGCTCTTTTTAGCACCCGCGCACGGATTTGTGCGAAAACGCGTTTTAAGCATGCACATGCATCTTTTGGTAGACGCGGATGAAGTTTTCTGCAAAACCACAAGATGTGCATGCAAATGGTGCTTTTGGCAGAACGCGCACGTGGATTTCTACCAAACGACGTGCTAAGCATGCCGATGCTGCTCTTTTTAGCACCCGCGCACGCATTTGTGCGAAAACGCGTTTTAAGCATGCACATGCATCTTTTGGTAGACGCGGATGAAGTTTTCTGCAAAACCACAAGATGTGCATGCAAATGGTGCTTTTTGCAGAACGCGCACGTGGATTTCTACCAGACGACGTGCTAAGCATGCCGATGCTGCTCTTTTTAGCACCCGCGCACGGATTTGTGCGAAAACGCGTTTTAAGCATGCACATGCATCTTTTGGTAGACGCGGATGAAGTTTTCTGCAAAACCACAAGATGTGCATGCAAATGGTGCTTTTGGCAGAACGCGCACGTGGATTTCTACCAAACGACGTGCTAAGCATGCCGATGCTGCTCTTTTTAGCACCCGCGCACGCATTTGTGCGAAAACGCGTTTTAAGCATGCACATGCATCTTTTGGTAGACGCGGATGAAGTTTTCTGCAAAACCACAAGATGTGCATGCAAATGGTGCTTTTGGCAGAACGCGCACGTGGATTTCTACCAAACGACGTGCTAAGCATGCCGATGCTGCTCTTTTTAGCACCCGCGCACGGATTTGTGCGAAAACGCGTTTTAAGCATGCACATGCATCTTTTGGTAGACGCGGATGAAGTTTTCTGCAAAACCACAAGATGTGCATGCAAATGGTGCTTTTGGCAGAACGCGCACGTGGATTTCTACCAAACGACGTGCTAAGCATGCCGATGCTGCTCTTTTTAGCACCCGCGCACGCATTTGTGCGAAAACGCGTTTTAAGAGGAAGCTTTAGCTCGGGCTCAACTCCAACGCGGCCTATTCAAATACATGTAAAAACGCAAAAGCGTTTTTCTGAGATAACCTCTGGACCGATTTTAATGAAATTTGTTGCATTTGAGAGAGAAAGTTAAATTCTAGTGACTGTTGGAAGCGGAATTTTGATTTAGGGCTTGAATTTTGTTAAAAGGATTTTCAAAAATTCAGACGTATGAAAAAAATAGAAGCACGAAGTTTACAAGCTAATAGCTCTGCATCAAGAACAGATATCGCGATTCTGTAAACGGCATCCATTAGACCATTCAAAGCGGACGAATTTGATATGTCAGTTTACATCTTACGTGAATTTGTTACGTTGTTTACGAAGGTTCTGCAAAAGTTGTAATTAAACAATACTCCATTTTTTGAGTTTCATATGTAACATATCAATTTTGTCCGCTTTAGATGTGCTATCAGGTACAATTTACAGAATTGCGATATGATTTTTTCTTGCTGAGTTACGGAGTTGTAAACTTGATAGTTTCGTTTTCTGAAAATTTGCGATTTTTGCCAAATTTTTACAAAAATTTGACGACCTAAATCGAAAATTCGAAACCAACAGTCACTAGATTTTAAGCTTTTCTTTTAAATGCAGCCAACCCCGTCAAATTTAGTGCAGTGGTTGCCGAGAAAAACGAATTCTCCTTTTACATGTATTTAGATAGGAGCACCCAAGCTAAAGCTTCCTCTTAAGCATGCATATGCATCTTTTGGTAGACGCGGATGAAGTTTTTTGCTAAACCACAAGATGTGCATGCAAATGGTGCTTTTTGCAGAACGCGCACGTGGATCTCTACCAAACGACGTGCTAAGCATGCCGATGCTGCTCTTTTTAGCACCCGCGCACGCATTTGTGCGAAAACACGTTTTAAGCATGCACATGCATCTTTTGGTAGACGCGGATGAAGTTTTCTGCAAAACCACAAGATGTGCATGCAAATGGTGCTTTTTGCAGAACGCGCACGTGGATTTCTACCAAACGACGTGCTAAGCATGCCGATGCTGCTCTTTTTAGCACCCGCGCACGGATTTGTGCGAAAACGCGTTTTAAGCATGCACATGCATCTTTTGGTAGACGCGGATGAAGTTTTCTGCAAAACCACAAGATGTGCATGCAAATGGTTCTTTTGGCAGAACGCGCACGTGGATTTCTACCAAACGACGTGCTAAGCATGCCGATGCTGCTCTTTTTAGCACCCGCGCACGCATTTATGCGAAAACGCGTTTTAAGCATGCACATGCATCTTTTGGTAGACGCGGATGAAGTTTTCTGCAAAACCACAAGATGTGCATGCAAATGGTGCTTTTTGCAGAACGCGCACGTGGATTTCTACCAGACGACGTGCTAAGCATGCCGATGCTGCTCTTTTTAGCACCCGCGCACGGATTTGTGCGAAAACGCGTTTTAAGCATGCACATGCATCTTTTGGTAGACGCGGATGAAGTTTTCTGCAAAACCACAAGATGTGCATGCAAATGGTGCTTTGGCAGAAGGCGCACGTGGATTTCTACCAAACGACGTGCTAAGCATGCCGATGCTGCTCTTTTTAGCACCCGCGCATGGATTTGCGCGAAAACGCGTTTTAAGCATGCACATGCATCTTTTGGTAGACGCGGATGAAGTTTTCTGCAAAACCACAAGATGTGCATGCAAATGGTGCTTTTGGCAGAACGCGCACGTGAATTTCTACCAAACGACGTGCTAAGCATGCCGATGCTGCTCTTTTTAGCACCCGCGCACGGATTTGTGCGAAACCGCGTTTTAAGCATGCACATGCATCTTTTGGTAGACGCGGATGAAGTTTTCTGCAAAACCACAAGATGTGCATGCAAATGGTGCTTTTGGCAGAACGCGCACGTGGATTTCTACCAAACGACCTGCTAAGCATGCCGATGCTGCTCTTTTTAGGACCCGCGCACGCATTTGTGCGAAAACGCGTTTTAAGCATGCACATGCATCTTTTGGTAGACGCGGATGAAGTTTTCTGCAAAACCACAACATGTGCATGCAAATGGTGCTTTTTGCAGAACGCGCACGTGGATTTCTACCAAAGGACGTGCTAAGCATGCCGATGCTGCTCTTTTTAGCACCCGCGCACGCATTTGTGCGAAAACGCGTTTTAAGCATGCACATGCATCTTTTGGTAGACGCGGATGAAGTTTTCTGCAAAACCACAAGATGTGCATGCAAATGGTGCTTTTGGCAGAACGCGCACGTGGATTTCTACCAAACGACGTGCTAAGCATGCCGATGCTGCTCTTTTTAGCACCCGCGCACGCATTTGTGCGAAAACGCGTTTTAAGAGGAAGCTTTAGCTCGGGCTCAACTCCAACGCGGCCTATTCAAATACATGTAAAAACGCAAAAGCGTTTTTCTGAGATAACCTCTGGACCGATTTTAATGAAATTTGTTGCATTTGAGAGAGAAAGTTAAATTCTAGTGACTGTTGGAAGCGGAATTTTGATTTAGGGCTTGAATTTTGTTAAAAGGATTTTCAAAAATTCAGACGTATGAAAAAAATAGAAGCACGAAGTTTACAAGCTAATAGCTCTGCATCAAGAACAGATATCGCGATTCTGTAAACGGCATCCATTAGACCATTCAAAGCGGACGAATTTGATATGTCAGTTTACATCTTACGTGAATTTGTTACGTTGTTTACGAAGGTTCTGCAAAAGTTGTAATTACACAATACTCCATTTTTTGAGTTTCATATGTAACATATCAATTTTGTCCGCTTCAGATGTGCTATCAGGTACAATTTACAGAATTGCGATATGATTTTTTCTTGCTGAGTTACGGAGTTGTAAACTTGATAGTTTCGTTTTCTGAAAATTTGCGATTTTTGCCAAATTTTTACAAAAATTTGACGACCTAAATCGAAAATTCGAAACCAACAGTCACTAGATTTTAAGCTTTTCTTTTAAATGCAGCCAACCCCGTCAAATTTAGTGCAGTGGTTGCCGAGAAAAACGAATTCTCCTTTTACATGTATTTAGATAGGAGCACCCAAGCTAAAGCTTCCTCTTAAGCATGCATATGCATCTTTTGGTAGACGCGGATGAAGTTTTTTGCTAAACCACAAGATGTGCATGCAAATGGTGCTTTTTGCAGAACGCGCACGTGGATCTCTACCAAACGACGTGCTAAGCATGCCGATGCTGCTCTTTTTAGCACCCGCGCACGCATTTGTGCGAAAACACGTTTTAAGCATGCACATGCATCTTTTGGTAGACGCGGATGAAGTTTTCTGCAAAACCACAAGATGTGCATGCAAATGGTGCTTTTTGCAGAACGCGCACGTGGATTTCTACCAAACGACGTGCTAAGCATGCCGATGCTGCTCTTTTTAGGACCCGCGCACGCATTTGTGCGAAAACGCGTTTTAAGCATGCACATGCATCTTTTGGTAGACGCGGATGAAGTTTTCTGCAAAACCACAACATGTGCATGCAAATGGTGCTTTTTGCAGAACGCGCACGTGGATTTCTACCAAACGACGTGCTAAGCATGCCGATGCTGCTCTTTTTAGCACCCGCGCACGCATTTGTGCGAAAACGCGTTTTAAGCATGCACATGCATCTTTTGGTAGACGCGGATGAAGTTTTCTGCAAAACCACAAGATGTGCATGCAAATGGTGCTTTTGGCAGAACGCGCACGTGGATTTCTACCAAACGACGTGCTAAGCATGCCGATGCTGCTCTTTTTAGCACCCGCGCACGCATTTGTGCGAAAACGCGTTTTAAGAGGAAGCTTTAGCTCGGGCTCAACTCCAACGCGGCCTATTCAAATACATGTAAAAACGCAAAAGCGTTTTTCTGAGATAACCTCTGGACCGATTTTAATGAAATTTGTTGCATTTGAGAGAGAAAGTTAAATTCTAGTGACTGTTGGAAGCGGAATTTTGATTTAGGGCTTGAATTTTGTTAAAAGGATTTTCAAAAATTCAGACGTATGAAAAAAATAGAAGCACGAAGTTTACAAGCTAATAGCTCTGCATCAAGAACAGATATCGCGATTCTGTAAACGGCATCCATTAGACCATTCAAAGCGGACGAATTTGATATGTCAGTTTACATCTTACGTGAATTTGTTACGTTGTTTACGAAGGTTCTGCAAAAGTTGTAATTACACAATACTCCATTTTTTGAGTTTCATATGTAACATATCAATTTTGTCCGCTTTAGATGTGCTATCAGGTACAATTTACAGAATTGCGATATGATTTTTTCTTGCTGAGTTATGGAGTTGTAAACTTGATAGTTTCGTTTTCTGAAAATTTGCGATTTTTGCCAAATTTTTACAAAAATTTGACGACCTAAATCGAAAATTCGAAACCAACAGTCACTAGATTTTAAGCTTTTCTTTTAAATGCAGCCAACCCCGTCAAATTTAGTGCAGTGGTTGCCGAGAAAAACGAATTCTCCTTTTACATGTATTTAGATAGGAGCACCCAAGCTAAAGCTTCCTCTTAAGCATGCATATGCATCTTTTGGTAGACGCGGATGAAGTTTTTTGCTAAACCACAAGATGTGCATGCAAATGGTGCTTTTTGCAGAACGCGCACGTGGATCTCTACCAAACGACGTGCTAAGCATGCCGATGCTGCTCTTTTTAGCACCCGCGCACGCATTTGTGCGAAAACGCGTTTTAAGCATGCACATGCATCTTTTGGTAGACGCGGATGAAGTTTTCTGCAAAACCACAAGATGTGCATGCAAATGGTGCTTTTGGCAGAACGCGCACGTGAATTTCTACCAAACGACGTGCTAAGCATGCCGATGCTGCTCTTTTTAGCACCCGCGCACGGATTTGTGCGAAACCGCGTTTTAAGCATGCACATGCATCTTTTGGTAGACGCGGATGAAGTTTTCTGCAAAACCACAAGATGTGCATGCAAATGGTGCTTTTGGCAGAACGCGCACGTGGATTTCTACCAAACGACCTGCTAAGCATGCCGATGCTGCTCTTTTTAGCACCCGCGCACGCATTTGTGCGAAAACGCGTTTTAAGCATGCACATGCATCTTTTGGTAGACGCGGATGAAGTTTTCTGCAAAACCACAAGATGTGCATGCAAATGGTGCTTTTGGCAGAACGCGCACGTGGATTTCTACCAAACGACGTGCTAAGTATGCCGATGCTGCTCTTTTTAGCACCCGCGCACGCATTTGTGCGAAAACGCGTTTTAAGAGGAAGCTTTAGCTCGGGCTCAACTCCAACGCGGCCTATTCAAATACATGTAAAAACGCAAAAGCGTTTTTCTGAGATAACCTCTGGACCGATTTTAATGAAATTTGTTGCATTTGAGAGAGAAAGTTAAATTCTAGTGACTGTTGGAAGCGGAATTTTGATTTAGGGCTTGAATTTTGTTAAAAGGATTTTCAAAAATTCAGACGTATGAAAAAAATAGAAGCACGAAGTTTACAAGCTAATAGCTCTGCATCAAGAACAGATATCGCGATTCTGTAAACGGCATCCATTAGACCATTCAAAGCGGACGAATTTGATATGTCAGTTTACATCTTACGTGAATTTGTTACGTTGTTTACGAAGGTTCTGCAAAAGTTGTAATTACACAATACTCCATTTTTTGAGTTTCATATGTAACATATCAATTTTGTCCGCTTTAGATGTGCTATCAGGTACAATTTACAGAATTGCGATATGATTTTTTCTTGCTGAGTTACGGAGTTGTAAACTTGATAGTTTCGTTTTCTGAAAATTTGCGATTTTTGCCAAATTTTTACAAAAATTTGACGACCTAAATCGAAAATTCGAAACCAACAGTCACTAGATTTTAAGCTTTTCTTTTAAATGCAGCCAACCCCGTCAAATTTAGTGCAGTGGTTGCCGAGAAAAACGAATTCTCCTTTTACATGTATTTAGATAGGAGCACCCAAGCTAAAGCTTCCTCTTAAGCATGCATATGCATCTTTTGGTAGACGCGGATGAAGTTTTTTGCTAAACCACAAGATGTGCATGCAAATGGTGCTTTTTGCAGAACGCGCACGTGGATCTCTACCAAACGACGTGCTAAGCATGCCGATGCTGCTCTTTTTAGCACCCGCGCACGCATTTGTGCGAAAACGCGTTTTAAGCATGCACATGCATCTTTTGGTAGACGCGGATGAAGTTTTCTGCAAAACCACAAGATGTGCATGCAAATGGTGCTTTTGGCAGAACGCGCACGTGAATTTCTACCAAACGACGTGCTAAGCATGCCGATGCTGCTCTTTTTAGCACCCGCGCACGGATTTGTGCGAAACCGCGTTTTAAGCATGCACATGCATCTTTTGGTAGACGCGGATGAAGTTTTCTGCAAAACCACAAGATGTGCATGCAAATGGTGCTTTTGGCAGAACGCGCACGTGGATTTCTACCAAACGACCTGCTAAGCATGCCGATGCTGCTCTTTTTAGGACCCGCGCACGCATTTGTGCGAAAACGCGTTTTAAGCATGCACATGCATCTTTTGGTAGACGCGGATGAAGTTTTCTGCAAAACCACAAGATGTGCATGCAAATGGTGCTTTTGGCAGAACGCGCACGTGGATTTCTACCAAACGACGTGCTAAGCATGCCGATGCTGCTCTTTTTAGCACCCGCGCACGGATTTGTGCGAAAACGCGTTTTAAGCATGCACATGCATCTTTTGGTAGACGCGGATGAAGTTTTCTGCAAAACCAGAAGATGTGCATGCATGCAAATGGTGCTTTTGGCAAAACGCGCACATGGATTTCTACCAAACGACGTGCTAAGCATGCCGATGCTGCTCTTTTTAGCACCCGCGCACGGATTTGTGCGAAAACGCGTTTTAAGCATGGACATGCATCTTTTGGTAGACGCGGATGAAGTTTTCTGCAAAACCACAAGATGTGCATGCAAATGGTGCTTTTGGCAGAACGCGCACGTGGATTTCTACCAAACGACGTGCTAAGCATGCCGATGCTGCTCTTTTTAGCACCCGCGCACGGATTTGTGCGAAAACGCGTTTTAAGCATGCACATGCATCTTTTGGTAGACGCGGATGAAGTTTTCTGCAAAACCACAAGATGTGCATGCAAATGGTGCTTTTGGCATAACGCGCACGTGGATTTCTACCAAACGACGTGCTAAGCATGCCGATGCTGCTCTTTTTAGCACCCGCGCACGCATTTGTGCGAAAACGCGTTTTAAGCATGCACATGCATCTTTTGGTAGACGCGGATGAAGTTTTCTGCAAAAGCACAAGATGTGCATGCAAATGGTGCTTTTGGCAGAACGCGCACGTGGATTTCTACCAAACGACGTGCTAAGCATGCCGATGCTGCTCTTTTTAGCACCCGCGCACGGATTTGTGCGAAAACGCGTTTTAAGCATGCACATGCATATTTTGGTAGACGCGGATGAAGTTTTCTGCAAAACCACAAGATGTGCATGCAAATGGTGCTTTTGGCAGAACGCGCACGTGGATTTCTACCAAACGACGTGCTAAGCATGCCGATGCTGCTCTTTTAAGCACCCGCGCACGGATATGTGCGAAAACGCGTTTTATGCATGCACATGCATCTTTTGGTAGACGCGGATGAAGTTTTCTGCAAAACCACAAGATGTGCATGCAAATGGTGCTTTTGGCAGAACGCGCACGTGGATTTCTACCAAACGACGTGCTAAGCATGCCGATGCTGCTCTTTTTAGCACCCGCGCACGCATTTGTGCGAAAACGCGTTTTAAGCATGCACATGCATCTTTGGTAGACGCGGATGAAGTTTTCTGCAAAACCACAAGATGTGCATGCAAATGGTGCTTTTGGCAGAACGCGCACGTGGATTTCTACCAAACGACGTGCTAAGCATGCCGATGCTGCTCTTTTTAGCACCCGCGCACGCATTTGTGCGAAAACGCGTTTTAAGCATGCACATGCATCTTTTGGTAGACGCGGATGAAGTTTTCTGCAAAACCACAAGATGTGCATGCAAATGGTGCTTTTTGCAGAACGCGCACGTGGATTTCTACCAAACGACGTGCTAAGCATGCCGATGCTGCTCTTTTTAGCACCCGCGCACGCATTTGTGCGAAAACGCGTTTTAAGCATGCACATGCATCTTTTGGTAGACGCGGATGAAGTTTTCTGCAAAACCACAAGATGTGCATGCAAATGGTGCTTTTTGCAGAACGCGCACGTGGATTTCTACCAAACGACGTGCTAAGCATGCCGATGCTGCTCTTTTTAGCACCCGCGCACGGATTTGTGCAAAAACGCGTTTTAAGCATGCACATGCATCTTTTGGTAGACGCGGATGAAGTTTTCTGCAAAACCACAAGATGTGCATGCAAATGGTGCTTTTGGCAGAACGCGCACGTGGATTTCTACCAAACGACGTGCTAAGCATGCCGATGCTGCTCTTTTTAGCACCCGCGCACGCATTTGTGCGAAAACGCGTTTTAAGTATGCACATGCATCTTTTGGTAGACGCAGATGAAGTTTTCTGCAAAACCACAAGATGTGCATGCAAATGGTGCTTCTGGCAGAACGCGCACGTGGATTTCTACCAAACGACGTGCTAAGCATGCCGATGCTGCTCTTTTTAGCACCCGCGCACGGATTTGTGCGAAAACGCGTTTAAGCATGCACATGCATCTTTTGGTAGACGCGGATGAAGTTTTCTGCAAAACCACAAGATGTGCATGCAAATGGTGCTTTTGGCAGAACGCGCACGTGGATTTCTACCAAACGACGTGCTAAGCATGCCGATGCTGCTCTTTTTAGCACCCGCGCACGGATTTGTGCGAAAACGCGTTTTAAGCATGCACATGCATCTTTTGGTAGACGCGGATGAAGTTTTCTGCAAAACCACAAGATGTGCATGCAAATGGTGCTTTTGGCAGAACGCGCACGTGGATTTCTACCAAACGACGTGCTAAGCATGCCGATGCTGCTCTTTTTAGTACCCGCGCACGGATTTGTGCAAAAACGCGTTTTAAGCATGCACATGCATCTTTTGGTAGACGCGGATGAAGTTTTCTGCAAAACCACAATATGTGCATGCAAATGGTGCTTTTGGCAGAACGCGCACGTGGATTTCTACCAAACGACGTGCTAAGCATGCCGATGCTGCTCTTTTTAGCACCCGCGCACGCATTTGTGCGAAAACGCGTTTTAAGCATGCACATGCATCTTTTGGTAGACGCGGATGAAGTTTTCTGCAAAACCACAAGATGTGCGTGCAAATGGTGCTTTTGGCAGAACGCGCACGTGGATTTCTACCAAACGACGTGCTAAGCATGCCGATGCTGCTCTTTTTAGCACCCGCGCACGGATTTGTGCGAAAACGCGTTTTAAGCATGCACATGCATCTTTTGGTAGACGCGGATGAAGTTTTCTGCAAAACCACAAGATGTGCATGCAAATGGTGCTTTTGGCAGAACGCGCACGTGGATTTCTACCAAATGACGTGCTAAGCATGCCGAGGCTGCTCTTTTTAGCACCCGCACACGCATTTGTGCGAAAACGCGTTTTAAGCATGCACATGCATCTATTGGTAGACGCGGATGACGTCTTCTGCAAAACCACAAGATGTGCATGCAAATGGTGCTTTTTGCAGAACGCGCACGTGGATTTATACCAAACGACGTGCTAAGCATGCCGATGCTGCTCTTTTTAGCACCCGCGCACGCATTTGTGCGAAAACGCGTTTTAAGCATGCACATGCATCTTTTGGTAGACGCGGATGAAGTTTTCTGCAAAACCACAAGATGTGCATGCAAATGGTGCTTTTTGCAGAACGCGCACGTGGATTTCTACCAAACGACGTGCTAAGCATGCCGATGCTGCTCTTTTTAGCACCCGCGCACGGATTTGTGCGAAAACGCGTTTTAAGCATGCACATGCATCTTTTGGTAGACGCGGATGAAGTTTTCTGCAAAACCACAAGATGTGCATGCAAATGGTGCTTTTGGCAGAACGCGCACGTGGATTTCTACCAAACGACGTGCTAAGCATGCCGATGCTGCTCTTTTTAGCACCCGCGCACGCATTTGTGCGAAAACGCGTTTTAAGCATGCACATGCATCTTTTGGTAGACGCGGATGAAGTTTCTGCAAAACCACAAGATGTGCATGCAAATGGTGCTTTTGGCAGAACGCGCACGTGGATTTCTACCAAACGACGTGCTAAGCATGCCGATGCTGCTCTTTTTAGCACCCGCGCACGGATTTGTGCGAAAACGCGTTTTAAGCATGCACATGCATCTTTTGGTAGACGCGGATGAAGTTTTCTGCAAAACCACAAGATGTGCATGCAAATGGTGCTTTTGGCAGAACGCGCACGTGGATTTCTACCAAACGACGTGCTAAGCATGCCGATGCTGCTCTTTTTAGCACCCGCGCACGGATTTGTGCGAAAACGCGTTTTAAGCATGCACATGCATCTTTTGGTAGACGCGGATGAAGTTTTCTGCAAAACCACAAGATGTGCATGCAAATGGTGCTTTTGGCAGAACGCGCACGTGGATTTCTACCAAACGACATGCTAAGCATGCCGATGCTGCTCTTTTTAGCACCCGCGCACGGATATGTGCGAAAACGCGTTTTAAGCATGCACATGCATCTTTTGGTAGACGCGGATGAAGTTTTCTGCAAAACCACAAGATGTGCATGCAAATGGTGCTTTTGGCAGAACGCGCACGTGGATTTCTACCAAACGACGTGCTAAGCATGCCGATGCTGCTCTTTTAGCACCCGCGCACGCATTTGTGCGAAAACGCGTTTTAAGCATGCACATGCATCTTTTGGTAGACGCGGATGAAGTTTTCTGCAAAACCACAAGATGTGCATGCAAATGGTGCTTTTGGCAGAACGAGCACGTGGATTTCCACCAATCGACGTGCTAAGCATGCCGATGCTGCTCTTTTTAGCACCCGCGCACGCATTTGTGCGAAAACGCGTTTTAAGCATGCACATGCATCTTTTGGTAGACGCGGATGAAGTTTTCTGCAAAACCACAAGATGTGCATGCAAATGGTGCTTTTTGCAGAACGCGCACGTGGATTTCTACCAAACGACGTGCTAAGCATGCCGATGCTGCTCCTTTTAGCACCCGCGCACGCATTTGTGCGACAACGCGTTTTAAGCATGCACATGCATCTTTTGGTAGACGCGGATGAAGTTTTCTGCAAAACCACAAGATGTGCATGCAAATGGTGCTTTTTGCAGAACGCGCACGCGGATTTCTACCAAACGACGTGCTAAGCATGCCGATGCTGCTCTTTTTAGCACCCGCGTACGGATTTGTGCAAAAACGCGTTTTAAGCATGCACATGCATCTTTTGGTAGACGCGGATGAAGTTTTCTGCAAAACCACAAGATGTGCATGCAAATGGTGCTTTTGGCAGAACGCGCACGTGGATTTCTACCAAACGACGTGCTAAGCATGCCGATGCTGCTCTTTTTAGCACCCGCGCACGGATTTGTGCGAAAACGCGTTTTAAGCATGCACATGCATCTTTTGGTAGACGCGATGAAGTTTTCTGCAAAACCACAAGATGTGCATGCAAATGGTGCTTTTGGCAGAACGCGCACGTGGATTTCTACCAAACGACGTGCTAAGCATGCCGATGCTGCTCTTTTTAGCACCCGCGCACGGATTTGTGCGAAAACGCTTTTTAAGCATGCACATGCATCTTTTGGTAGACGCGGATGAAGTTTTCTGCAAAACCACAAGATGTGCATGCAAATGGTGCTTTTGGCAGAACGCGCACGTGGATTTCTACCAAACGACGTGCTAAGCATGCCGATGCTGCTCTTTTTAGCACCCGCGCACGGATTTGTGCAAAAAACGAGTTTTAAGCATGCACATGCATCTTTTGGTAGACGCGGATGAAGTTTTCTGCAAAACCACAATATGTGCATGCAAATGGTGCTTTTGGCAGAACGCGCACGTGGATTTCTACCAAACGACGTGCTAAGCATGCCGATGCTGCTCTTTTTAGCACCCGCGCACGCATTTGTGCGAAAACGCGTTTTAAGCATGCACATGCATCTTTTGGTAGACGCGGATGAAGTTTTCTGCAAAACCACAAGATGTGCGTGCAAATGGTGCTTTTGGCAGAACGCGCACGTGGATTTCTACCAAACGACGTGCTAAGCATGCCGATGCTGCTCTTTTTAGCACCCGCGCACGGATTTGTGCGAAAACGCGTTTTAAGCATGCACATGCATCTTTTGGTAGACGCGGATGAAGTTTTCTGCAAAACCACAAGATGTGCATGCAAATGGTGCTTTTGGCAGAACGCGCACGTGGATGTCTACCAAACGACGTGCTAAGCATGCCGATGCTGCTCTTTTTAGCACCCGCGCACGCATTTGTGCGAAAACGCGTTTTAAGCATGCACATGCATCTTTTGGTAGACGCGGATGAAGTTTTCTGCAAAACCACAAGATGTGCGTGCAAATGGTGCTTTTGGCAGAACGCGCACGTGGATTTCTACCAAACGACGTGCTAAGCATGCCGATGCTGCTCTTTTTAGCACCCGCGCACGGATTTGTGCGAAAACGCGTTTTAAGCATGCACATGCATCTTTTGGTAGACGCGGATGAAGTTTTCTGCAAAACCACAAGATGTGCATGCAAATGGTGCTTTTGGCAGAACGCGCACGTGGATTTCTACCAAACGACGTGCTAAGCATGCCGATGCTGCTCTTTTTAGCACCCGCGCACGGATTTGTGCGAAAACGCGTTTTAAGCATGCACATGCATCTTTTGGTAGACGCGGATGAAGTTTTCTGCAAAACCACAAGATGTGCATGCAAATGGTGCTTTTGGCAGAACGCGCACGTGGATTTCTACCAAACGACGTGCTAAGCATGCCGATGCTGCTCTTTTTAGCACCCGCGCACGGATTTGTGCGAAACGCGTTTTAAGCATGCACATGCATCTTTTGGTAGACGCGGATGAAGTTTTCTGCAAAACCACAAGATGTGCATGCAAATGGTGCTTTTGGCAGAACGCGCACGTGGATTTCTACCAAACGACGTGCTAAGCATGCCGATGCTGCTCTTTTTAGCACCCGCGCACGCATTTGTGCGAAAACGCGTTTTAAGCATGCACATGCATCTTTTGGTAGACGCGGATGAAGTTTTCTGCAAAACCACAAGATGTGCATGCAAATGGTGCTTTTTGCAGAACGCGCACGTGGATTTCTACCAGACGACGTGCTAAGCATGCCAATGCTGCTCTTTTTAGCACCCGCGCACGGATTTGTGCGAAAACGCGTTTTAAGCATGCACATGCATCTTTTGGTAGACGCGGATGAAGTTTTCTGCAAAACCACAAGATGTGCATGCAAATGGTGCTTTTGGCAGAACGCGCACGTGGATTTCTACCAAACGACGTGCTAAGCATGCCGATGCTGCTCTTTTTAGCACCCGCGCACGCATTTGTGCGAAAACGCGTTTTAAGCATGCACATGCATCTTTTGGTAGACGCGGATGAAGTTTTCTGCAAAACCACAAGATGTGCGTGCAAATGGTGCTTTTGGCAGAACGCGCACGTGGATTTCTACCAAACGACGTGCTAAGCATGCCGATGCTGCTCTTTTTAGCACCCGCGCACGGATTTGTGCGAAAACGCGTTTTAAGCATGCACATGCATCTTTTGGTAGACGCGGATGAAGTTTTCTGCAAAACCACAAGATGTGCATGCAAATGGTGCTTTTGGCAGAACGCGCACGTGGATTTCTACCAAACGACGTGCTAAGCATGCCGATGCTGCTCTTTTTAGCACCCGCGCACGGATTTGTGCGAAAACGCGTTTTAAGCATGCACATGCATCTTTTGGTAGACGCGGATGAAGTTTTCTGCAAAACCACAAGATGTGCATGCAAATGGTGCTTTTGGCAGAACGCGCACGTGGATTTCTACCAAACGACGTGCTAAGCATGCCGGTGCTGCTCTTTTTAGCACCCGCGCACGGATTTGTGCGAAAACGCGTTTTAAGCATGCACATGCATCTTTTGGTAGACGCGGATGAAGTTTTCTGCAAAACCACAAGATGTGCATGCAAATGGTGCTTTTGGCAGAACGCGCACGTGGATTTCTACCAAACGACGTGCTAAGCATGCCGATGCTGCTCTTTTTAGCACCCGCGCACGCATTTGTGCGAAAACGCGTTTTAAGCATGCACATGCATCTTTTGGTAGACGCGGATGAAGTTTTCTGCAAAACCACAAGATGTGCATGCAAATGGTGCTTTTGGCAGAACGCGAACGTGGATTTCTACCAAACGACGTGCTAAGCATGCCGATGCTGCTCTTTTTAGCACCCGCGCACGCATTTGTGCGAAAACGCGTTTTAAGCATGCACATGCATCTTTTGGTAGACGCGGATGAAGTTTTCTGCAAAACCACAAGATGTGCATGCAAATGGTGCTTTTGGCAGAACGCGCACGTGGATTTCTACCAAACGACGTGCTAAGCATGCCGATGCTGCTCTTTTTAGCACCCGCGCACGGATTTGTGCGAAAACGCGTTTTAAGCATGCACATGCATCTTTTGGTAGACGCGGATGAAGTTTTCTGCAAAACCACAAGATGTGCATGCAAATGGTGCTTTTGGCAGAACGCGCACGTGGATTTCTACCAAACGACGTGCTAAGCATGCCGATGCTGCTCTTTTTAGCACCCGCGCACGGATTTGTGCGAAAACGCGTTTTAAGCATGCACATGCATCTTTTGGTAGACGCGGATGAAGTTTTCTGCAAAACCACAAGATGTGCATGCAAATGGTGCTTTTGGCAGAACGCGCACGTGGATTTCTACCAAACGACGTGCTAAGCATGCCGATGCTGCTCTTTTTAGCACCCGCGCACGGGTTTGTGCGAAAACGCGTTTTAAGCATGCACATGCATCTTTTGGTAGACGCGGATGAAGTTTTCTGCAAAACCACAAGATGTGCATGCAAATGGTGCTTTTGGCAGAACGCGCACGTGGATTTCTACCAAACGACGTGCTAAGCATGCCGATGCTGCTCTTTTTAGCACCCGCGCACGCATTTGTGCGAAAACGCGTTTTAAGCATGCACATGCATCTTTTCGTAGACGCGGATGAAGTTTTCTGCAAAACCACAAGATGTGCATGCAAATGGTGCTTTTGGCAGAACGCGCACGTGGATTTCTACCAAACGACGTGCTAAGCATGCCGATGCTGCTCTTTTTAGCACCCGCGCACGGATTTGTGCGAAAACGCGTTTTAAGCATGCACATGCATCTTTTGGTAGACGCAGATGAAGTTTTCTGCAAAACCACAAGATGTGCATGCAAATGGTGCTTTTGGCAGAACGCGCACGTGGATTTCTACCAAACGACGTGCTAAGCATGCCGATGCTGCTCTTTTTAGCACCCGCGCACGGATTTGTGCGAAAACGCGTTTTAAGCATGCACATGCATCTTTTGGTAGACGCGGATGAAGTTTTCTGCAAAACCACAAGATGTGCATGCAAATGGTGCTTTTGGCAGAACGCGCACGTGGATTTCTACCAAACGACGTGCTAAGCATGCCGATGCTGCTCTTTTTAGCACCCGCGCACGCATTTGTGCGAAAACGCGTTTTAAGCATGCACATGCATCTTTTGGTAGACGCGGATGAAGTTTTCTGCAAAACCACAAGATGTGCATGCAAATGGTGCTTTTTGCAGAACGCGCACGTGGATTTCTACCAAACGACGTGCTAAGCATGCCGATGCTGCTCCTTTTAGCACCCGCGCACGCATTTGTGCGACAACGCGTTTTAAGCATGCACATGCATCTTTTGGTAGACGCGGATGAAGTTTTCTGCAAAACCACAAGATGTGCATGCAAATGGTGCTTTTTGCAGAACGCGCACGTGGATTTCTACCAAACGACGTGCTAAGCATGCCGATGCTGCTCTTTTTAGCACCCGCGTACGGATTTGTGCAAAAACGCGTTTTAAGCATGCACATGCATCTTTTGGTAGACGCGGATGAAGTTTTCTGCAAAACCACAAGATGTGCATGCAAATGGTGCTTTTGGCAGAACGCGCAAGTGGATTTCTACCAAACGACGTGCTAAGCATGCCGATGCTGCTCTTTTTAGCACCCGCGCACGGATTTGTGCGAAAACGCGTTTTAAGCATGCACATGCATCTTTTGGTAGACGCGGATGAAGTTTTCTGCAAAACCACAAGATGTGCATGCAAATGGTGCTTTTGGCAGAACGCGCACGTGGATTTCTACCAAACGACGTGCTAAGCATGCCGATGCTGCTCTTTTTAGCACCCGCGCACATCTGTCTCGCGTGTG
>NW_027315138.1:0-67637 GCF_023375885.2 Dermacentor andersoni | reverse complement strand
CTGCAAAAAGCACCATTTGCATGCACATCTTGTGGTTTTTGCAGAAAACTTCATCCGCGTCTACCAAAAGATGCATGTGCATGCTTAAAACGCGTTTTCGCACAAATGCGTGCGCGGGGTGCTAAAAAGAGCAGCATCGGCATGCTTAGCACGTCGTTTGGTAGAAATCTACGTGCGCCTTCTGCCAAAAGCACCATTTGCATGCACATCTTGTGGTTTTGCAGAAAACTTCATCCGCGTCTACCAAAATATGCATGTGCATGCTTAAAACGCGTTTTCGCACAAATGGCGTGCGCGGGTGCTAAAAAGAGCAGCATCGGCATGCTTAGCACGTCGTTTGGTAGAAATCTACGTGCGCGTTCTGCCAAAAGCACCATTTGCATGCACATCTTGTGGTTTTGCAGAAAACTTCATCCGCGTCTACCAAAAGATGCATGTGCATGCTTAAAACGCGTTTTCGCACAAATCCGTGCGCGGGTGCTAAAAAGAGCAGCATCGGCATGCTTAGCACGTCGTTTGGTAGAAATCCACGTGCGCGTTCTGCAAAAAGCACCATTTGCATGCACATCTTGTGGTTTTGCAGAAAACTTCATCCGCGTCTACCAAAAGATGCATGTGCATGCTTAAAACGCGTTTTCGCACAAATGCATGCGCGGGTGCTAAAAAGAGCAGCATCGGCATGCTTAGCACGTCGTTTGGTAGAAATCTACGTGCACGTTCTGCCAAAAGCACCATTTGCATGCACATCTTGTGGTTTTGCAGAAAACTTCATCCGCGTCTACCAAAAGATGCATGTGCATGCTTAAAACGCGTTTTCGCACAAATCCGTGCGCGGGTGCTAAAAGAGCAGCATCGGCATGCTTAGCACGTCGTTTGGTAGAAATCCACGTGCGCGTTCTGCAAAAAGCACCATTTGCATGCACATCTTGTGGTTTTGCAGAAAACTTCATCCGCGTCTACCAAAAGATGCATGTGCATGCTTAAAACGCGTTTTCGCACAAATGCATGCGCGGGTGCTAAAAAGAGCAGCATCGGCATGCTTAGCACGTCGTTTGGTAGAAATCCACGAGCGCGTTCTGCAAAAAGCACCATTTGCATGCACATATTGTGGTTTTGCAGAAAACTTCATCCGCGTCTACCAAAAGATGCATGTGCATGCTTAAAACGCGTTTTCGCACAAATCCGTGCGCGGGTGCTAAAAAGAGCAGCATCGGCATGCTTAGCACGTCGTTTTGTAGAAATCTACGTGCGCGTTCTGCCAAAAGCACCATTTGCATGCACATCTTGTGGTTTTGCAGAAAACTTCATCCGCGTCTACCAAAAGATGCATGTGCATGCTTAAAACGCGTTTTCGCACAAATCCGTGCGCGGGTGCTAAAAAGAGCAGCATCGGCATGCTTAGCACGTCGTTTGGTAGAAATCCACGTGCGCGTTCTGCAAAAAAGCACCATTTGCATGCACATCTTGTGGTTTTGCAGAAAACTTCATCCGCGTCTACCAAAATATGCATGTGCATGCTTAAAACGCGTTTTCGCACAAATGCGTGCGCGGGTGCTAAAAAGAGCAGCATCGGCATGCTTAGCACGTCGTTTGGTAGAAATCTACGTGCGCGTTCTGCCAAAAGCACCATTTGCATGCACATCTTGTGGTTTTGCAGAAAACTTCATCCGCGTCTACCAAAAGATGGCATGTGCATGCTTAAAACGCGTTTTCGCACAAATGCATGCGCGGGTGCTAAAAAGAGCAGCATCGGCATGCTTAGCACGTCGTTTGGTAGAAATCTACGTGCACGTTCTGCCAAAAGCACCATTTGCATGCACATCTTGTGGTTTTGCAGAAAACTTCATCCGCGTCTACCAAAAGATGCATGTGCATGCTTAAAACGCGTTTTCGCACAAATCCGTGCGCGGGTGCTAAAAAGAGCAGCATCGGCATGCTTAGCACGTCGTTTGGTAGAAATCCACGTGCGCGTTCTGCAAAAAGCACCATTTGCATGCACATCTTGTGGTTTTGCAGAAAACTTCATCCGCGTCTACCAAAAGATGCATGTGCATGCTTAAAACGCGTTTTCGCACAAATGCATGCGCGGGTGCTAAAAAGAGCAGCATCGGCATGCTTAGCACGTCGTTTGGTAGAAATCCACGAGCGCGTTCTGCAAAAAGCACCATTTGCATGCACATATTGTGGTTTTGCAGAAAACTTCATCCGCGTCTACCAAAAGATGCATGTGCATGCTTAAAACGCGTTTTCGCACAAATCCGTGCGCGGGTGCTAAAAAGAGCAGCATCGGCATGCTTAGCACGTCGTTTTGTAGAAATCTACGTGCGCGTTCTGCCAAAAGCACCATTTGCATGCACATCTTGTGGTTTTGCAGAAAACTTCATCCGCGTCTACCAAAAGATGCATGTGCATGCTTAAAACGCGTTTTCGCACAAAATCCGTGCGCGGGTGCTAAAAAGAGCAGCATCGGCATGCTTAGCACGTCGTTTGGTAGAAATCCACGTGCGCATTCTGCAAAAAGCACCATTTGCATGCACATCTTGTGGTTTTGCAGAAAACTTCATCCGCGTCTACCAAAAGATGCATGTGCATGCTTAAAACGCGTTTTCGCACAAATCCGTGCGCGGGTGTTAAAAAGAGCAGCATCGGCATGCTTAGCACGTCGTTTGGTAGAAATCCACGTGCGCGTTCTGCAAAAAGCACCATTTGCATGCACATCTTGTGGTTTTGCAGAAAACTTCATCCGCGTCTACCAAAATATGCATGTGCATGCTTAAAACGCGTTTTCGCACAAATGCGTGCGCGGGTGCTAAAAAGAGCAGCATCGGCATGCTTAGCACGTCGTTTGGTAGAAATCCACGTGCGCGTTCTGCAAAATGCACCATTTGCATGCACATCTTGTGGTTTGCAGAAAACTTCATCCGCGTCTACCAAAAGATGCATGTGCATGCTTAAAACGCGTTTTCGCACAAATGCGTGCGCGGGTGCTAAAAATAGCAGCATCGGCATGCTTAGCACGTCGTTTGGTAGAAATCCACGTGCGCGTTCTGCAAAAAGCACCATTTGCATGCACATCTTGTGGTTTTGCAGAAAACTTCATCCGCGTCTACCAAAAGATGCATGTGCATGCTTAAAACGCGTTTTCGCACAAATGCGTGCGCGGGTGCTAAAAAGAGCAGCATCGGCATGCTTAGCACGTCGTTTGGTAGAAATCTACGTGCGCGTTCTGCCAAAAGCACCATTTGCATGCACATCTTGTGGTTTTGCAGAAAACTTCATCCGCGTCTACCAAAATATGCATGTGCATGCTTAAAACGCGTTTTCGCACAAATCCGTGCGCGGGTGCTAAAAAGAGCAGCATCGGCATGCTTAGCACGTCGTTTGGTAGAAATCCACGTGCGCGTTCTGCAAAAAGCACCATTTGCATGCACATCTTGTGGTTTTGCAGAAAACTTCATCCGCGTCTACCAAAAGATGCATGTGCATGCTTAAAACGCGTTTTCGCACAAATCCGTGCGCGGGTGCTAAAAAGAGCAGCATCGGCATGCTTAGCACGTCGTTTGGTAGAAATCCAAATGCGCGTTCTGCAAAAAGCACCATTTGCATGCACATCTTGTGGTTTTGCTGAAAACTTCATCCGCGTCTACCAAAAGATGCATGTGCATGCTTAAAACGCGTTTTCGCACAAATCCGTGCGCGGGTGCTAAAAAGAGCAGCATCGGCATGCTTAGCACGTCGTTTGGTAGAAATCCACGTGCGCGTTCTGCAAAAAGCACCATTTGCATGCACATCTTGTGGTTTTGCAGAAAACTTCATCCGCGTCTACCAAAAGATGCATGTGCATGCTTAAAACGCGTTTTCGCACAAATGCGTGCGCGGGTGCTAAAAAGAGCAGCATCGGCATGCTTAGCACGTCGTTTGGTAGAAATCTACGTGCGCGTTCTGCCAAAAGCACCATTTGCATGCACATCTTGTGGTTTTGCAGAAAACTTCATCCGCGTCTACCAAAAGATGCATGTGCATGCTTAAAACGCGTTTTCGCACAAATCCGTGCGCGGGTGCTAAAAATAGCAGCATCGGCATGCTTAGCACGTCGTTTGGTAGAAATCCACGTGCGCGTTCTGCCAAAAGCACCATTTGCATGCACATCTTGTGGTTTTGCAGAAAACTTCATCCGCGTCTACCAAAAGATGCATGTGCATGCTTAAAACGCGTTTTCGCACAAATCCGTGCGCGGGTGCTAAAAAGAGCAGCATCGGCATGCTTAGCACGTCGTTTGGTAGAAATCCACGTGCGCGTTCTGCAAAAAGCACCATTTGCATGCACATCTTGTGGTTTTGCAGAAAACTTCATCCGCGTCTACCAAAAGATGCATGTGCATGCTTAAAACGCGTTTTCGCACAAATCCGTGCGCGGGTGCTAAAAAGAGCAGCATCGGCATGCTTAGCACGTCGTTTGGTAGAAATCCAAATGCGCGTTCTGCAAAAAGCACCATTTGCATGCACATCTTGTGGTTTTGCAGAAAACTTCATCCGCGTCTACCAAAAGATGCATGTGCATGCTTAAAACGCGTTTTCGCACAAATGCGTGCGCGGGTGCTAAAAATAGCAGCATCGGCATGCTTAGCACGTCGTTTGGTAGAAATCCACGTGCGCGTACTGCAAAAAGCACCATTTGCATGCACATCTTGTGGTTTTGCAGAAAACTTCATCCGCGTCTACCAAAAGATGCATGTGCATGCTTAAAACGCGTTTTCGCACAAATGCGTGCGCGGGTGCTAAAAAGAGCAGCATCGGCATGCTTAGCACGTCGTTTGGTAGAAATCTACGTGCGCGTTCTGCCAAAAGCACCATTTGCATGCACATCTTGTGGTTTTGCAGAAAACTTCATCCGCGTCTACCAAAAGATGCATGTGCATGCTTAAAACGCGTTTTCGCACAAATCCGTGCGCGGGTGCTAAAAAGAGCAGCATCGGCATGCTTAGCACGTCGTTTGGTAGAAATCTACGTGCGCGTTCTGCCAAAAGCACCATTTGCATGCACATCTTGTGGTTTTGCTGAAAACTTCATCCGCGTCTACCAAAAGATGCATGTGCATGCTTAAAACGCGTTTTCGCACAAATCCGTGCGCGGGTGCTAAAAAGAGCAGCATCGGCATGCTTAGCACGTCGTTTGGTAGAAATCCACGTGCGCGTTCTGTAAAAAGCACCATTTGCATGCACATCTTGTGGTTTTGCAGAAAACTTCATCCGCGTCTACCAAAAGATGCATGTGCATGCTTAAAACGCGTTTTCGCACAAATCCGTGCGCGGGTGCTAAAAAGAGCAGCATCGGCATGCTTAGCACGTCGTTTGGTAGAAATCCACGTGCGCGTTCTGCCAAAAGCACCATTTGCATGCACATCTTGTGGTTTTGCAGAAAACTTCATCCGCGTCTACCAAAAGATGCATGTGCATGCTTAAAACGCGTTTTCGCACAAATCCGTGCGCGGGTGCTAAAAAGAGCAGCATCGGCATGCTTAGCACGTCGTTTGGTAGAAATCCACGTGCGCGTTCTGCAAAAAGCACCATTTGCATGCACATCTTGTGGTTTTGCAGAAAACTTCATCCGCGTCTATCAAAAGATGCATGTGCATGCTTAAAACGCGTTTTCGCACAAATGCGTGCGCGGGTGCTAAAAAGAGCAGCATCGGCATGCTTAGCACGTCGTTTGGTAGAAATCCACGTGCGCGTTCTGCCAAAAGCACCATTTGCATGCACATCTTGTGGTTTTGCAGAAAACTTCATCCGCGTCTACCAAAAGATGCATGTGCATGCTTAAAACGCGTTTTCGCACAAATGCGTGTGCGGGTGCTAAAAAGAGCAGCATCGGCATGCTTAGCACGTCGTTTGGTAGAAATCCACGTGCGCGTTCTGCAAAAAGCACCATTTGCATGCACATCTTGTGGTCTTGCAGAAAACTTCATCCGCGTCTACCAAAAGATGCATGTGCATGCTTAAAACGCGTTTTCGCACAAATCCGTGCGCGGGTGCTAAAAAGAGCAGCATCGGCATGCTTAGCACGTCGTTTGGTAGAAATCCACGTGCGCGTTCTGCAAAAAGCACCATTTGTATGCACATCTTGTGGTTTTGCAGAAAACTTCATCCGCGTCTACCAAAAGATGCATGTGCATGCTTAAAACGCGTTTTCGCACAAATCCGTGCGCGGGTGCTAAAAAGAGCAGCATCGGCATGCTTAGCACGTCGTTTGGTAGAAATCCACGTGCGCGTTCTGCAAAAAGCACCATTTGCATGCACATCTTGTGGTTTTGCAGAAAACTTCATCCGCGTCTACCAAAAGATGCATGTGCATGCTTAAAACGCGTTTTCGCACAAATGCGTGCGCGGGTGCTAAAAAGAGCAGCATCGGCATGCTTAGCACGTCGTTTGGTAGAAATCCACGTGCGCGTTCTGCAAAAAGCACCATTTGCATGCACATCTTGTGGTTTTGCAGAAAACTTCATCCGCGTCTACCAAAAGATGCATGTGCATGCTTAAAACGCGTTTTCGCACAAATCCGTGCGCGGGTGCTAAAAAGAGCAGCATCGGCAAGCTTAGCACGTCGTTTGGCAGAAATCCACGTGCGCGTTCTGCAAAAAGCACCATTTGCATGCACATCTTGTGGTTTTGCAGAAAACTTCATCCGCGTCTACCAAAAGATGCATGTGCATGCTTAAAACGCGTTTTCGCACAAATCCGTGCGCGGGTGCTAAAAAGAGCAGCATCGGCAAGCTTAGCACGTCGTTTGGCAGAAATCCACGTGCGCGTTCTGCAAAAAGCACCATTTGCATGCACATCTTGTGGTTTTGCAGAAACCTTCATCCGCGTCTACCAAAAGATGCATGTGCATGCTTAAAACGCGTTTTTGCACAAATCCGTGCGCGGGTGCTAAAAAGAGCAGCATCGGCATGCTTAGCACGTCGTTTGGTAGAAATCCACGTGCGCGTTCTGCAACAAGCACCATTTGCATGCACATCTTGTGGTTTTGCAGAAAACTTCATCCGCGTCTACCAAAAGATGCATGTGCATGCTTAAAACGCGTTTTCGCACAAATGCGTGCGCGGGTGCTAAAAAGAGCAGCATCGGCATGCTTCGCACGTCGTTTGGTAGAAATCCACGTGCGCGTTCTGCCAAAAGCACCATTTGCATGCACATCTTGTGGTTTTGCAGAAAACTTCATCCGCGTCTACCAAAAGATGCATGTGCATGCTTAAAACGCGTTTTCGCACAAATCCGTGCGCGGGTGCTAAAAAGAGCAGCATCGGCATGCTTAGCACGTCGTTTGGTAGAAATCCACGTGCGCGTTCTGCAAAAAGCACCATTTGCATGCACATCTTGTGGTTTTGCAGAAAACTTCATCCGCGTCTACCAAAAGATGCATGTGCATGCTTAAAACGCGTTTTCGCACAAATCCGTGCGCGGGTGCTAAAAAGAGCAGCATCGGCATGCTTAGCACGTCGTTTGGTAGAAATCCACGTGCGCGTTCTGCAAAAAGCACCATTTGCATGCACATCTTGTGGTTTTGCAGAAAACTTCATCCGCGTCTACCAAAAGATGCATGTGCATGCTTAAAACGCGTTTTCGCACAAATGCGTGCGCGGGTGCTAAAAATAGCAGCATCGGCATGCTTAGCACGTCGTTTGGTAGAAATCCACGTGCGCGTTCTGCAAAAAGCACCATTTGCATGCACATCTTGTGGTTTTGCAGAAAACTTCATCCGCGTCTACCAAAAGATGCATGTGCATGCTTAAAAAGCGTTTTCGCACAAATGCGTGCGCGGGTGCTAAAAAGAGCAGCATCGGCATGCTTAGCACGTCGTTTGGTAGAAATCCACGTGCGCGTTCTGCAAAAAGCACCATTTGCATGCACATCTTGTGGTTTTGCAGAAAACTTCATCCGCGTCTACCAAAAGATGCATGTGCATGCTTAAAACGCGTTTTCGCACAAATGCGTGCGCGGGTGCTAAAAAAAGCAGCATCGGCATGCTTAGCACGTCGTTTTTTAGAAATCCACGTGCGCGTTCTGCAAAAAGCACCATTTGCATGCACATCTTGTGGTTTTGCAGAAAACTTCATCCGCGTCTACCAAAAGATGCATGTGCATGCTTAAAACGCGTTTTCGCACAAATGCGTGCGCGGGTGCTAAAAAGAGCAGCATCGGCATGCTTAGCACGTCGTTTGGTAGAAATCCACGTGCGCGTTCTGCAACAAGCACCATTTGCATGCACATCTTGTGGTTTTGCAGAAAACTTCATCCGCGTCTACCAAAAGATGCATGTGCATGCTTAAAACGCGTTTTCGCACAAATGCGTGCGCGGGTGCTAAAAAGAGCAGCATCGGCATGCTTCGCACGTCGTTTGGTAGAAATCCACGTGCGCGTTCTGCCAAAAGCACCATTTGCATGCACATCTTGTGGTTTTGCAGAAAACTTCATCCGCGTCTACCAAAAGATGCATGTGCATGCTTAAAACGCGTTTTCGCACAAATCCGTGCGCGGGTGCTAAAAAGAGCAGCATCGGCATGCTTAGCACGTCGTTTGGTAGAAATCCACGTGCGCGTTCTGCAAAAAGCACCATTTGCATGCACATCTTGTGGTTTTGCAGAAAACTTCATCCGCGTCTACCAAAAGATGCATGTGCATGCTTAAAACGCGTTTTCGCACAAATCCGTGCGCGGGTGCTAAAAAGAGCAGCATCGGCATGCTTAGCACGTCGTTTGGTAGAAATCCACGTGCGCGTTCTGCAAAAAGCACCATTTGCATGCACATCTTGTGGTTTTGCAGAAAACTTCATCCGCGTCTACCAAAAGATGCATGTGCATGCTTAAAACGCGTTTTCGCACAAATGCGTGCGCGGGTGCTAAAAATAGCAGCATCGGCATGCTTAGCACGTCGTTTGGTAGAAATCCACGTGCGCGTTCTGCAAAAAGCACCATTTGCATGCACATCTTGTGGTTTTGCAGAAAACTTCATCCGCGTCTACCAAAAGATGCATGTGCATGCTTAAAAAGCGTTTTCGCACAAATGCGTGCGCGGGTGCTAAAAAGAGCAGCATCGGCATGCTTAGCACGTCGTTTGGTAGAAATCCACGTGCGCGTTCTGCAAAAAGCACCATTTGCATGCACATCTTGTGGTTTTGCAGAAAACTTCATCCGCGTCTACCAAAAGATGCATGTGCATGCTTAAAACGCGTTTTCGCACAAATGCGTGCGCGGGTGCTAAAAAAAGCAGCATCGGCATGCTTAGCACGTCGTTTGGTAGAAATCCACGTGCGCGTTCTGCAAAAAGCACCATTTGCATGCACATCTTTTGGTTTTGCAGAAAACTTCATCCGCGTCTACCAAAAGATGCATGTGCATGCTTAAAACGCGTTTTCGCACAAATGCGTGCGCGGGTGCTAAAAAGAACAGCATCGGCATGCTTAGCACGTCGTTTGGCAGAAATCTACGTGCGCGTTCTGCCAAAAGCACCATTTGCATGCACATCTTGTGGTTTTGCAGAAAACTTCATCCGCGTCTACCAAAAGATGCATGTGCATGCTTAAAACGCGTTTTCGCACAAATCCGTGCGCGGGTGCTAAAAAGAGCAGCATCGGCATGCTTAGCACGTCGTTTGGTAGAAATCCACGTGCGCGTTCTGCAAAAAGCACCATTTGCATGCACATCTTGTGGTTTTGCAGAAAACTTCATCCGCGTCTACCAAAAGATGCATGTGCATGCTTAAAACGCGTTTTCGCACAAATCCGTGCGCGGGTGCTAAAAAGAGCAGCATCGGCATGCTTAGCACGTCGTTTGGTAGAAATCCACGTGCGCGTTCTGCAAAAAGCACCATTTGCATGCACATCTTGTAGTTTTGCAGAAAACTTCATCCGCGTCTACCAAAAGATGTATGTGCATGCTTAAAACGCGTTTTCGCACAAATGCATGCGCGGGTGCTAAAAAGAGCAGCATCGGCATGCTTAGCACGTCGTTTGGTAGAAATCTACGTGCACGTTCTGCCAAAAGCACCATTTGCATGCACATCTTGTGGTTTTGCAGAAAACTTCATCCGCGTCTACCAAAAGATGCATGTGCATGCTTAAAACGCGTTTTCGCACAAATCCGTGCGCGGGTGCTAAAAAGAGCAGCATCGGCATGCTTAGCACGTCGTTTGGTAGAAATCCACGTGCGCGTTCTGCAAAAAGCACCATTTGCATGCACATCTTGTGGTTTTGCAGAAAACTTCATCCGCGTCTACCAAAAGATGCATGTGCATGCTTAAAACGCGTTTTCGCACAAATGCATGCGCGGGTGCTAAAAAGAGCAGCATCGGCATGCTTAGCACGTCGTTTGGTAGAAATCCACGAGCGCGTTCTGCAAAAAGCACCATTTGCATGCACATCTTGTGGTTTTGCAGAAAACTTCATCCGCGTCTACCAAAAGATGCATGTGCATGCTTAAAACGCGTTTTCGCACAAATCCGTGCGCGGGTGCTAAAAAGAGCAGCATCGGCATGCTTAGCACGTCGTTTGGTAGAAATCCAAATGCGCGTTCTGCAAAAAGCACCATTTGCATGCACATCTTGTGGTTTTGCTGAAAACTTCATCCGCGTCTACCAAAAGATGCATGTGCATGCTTAAAACGCGTTTTCGCACAAATCCGTGCGCGGGTGCTAAAAAGAGCAGCATCGGCATGCTTAGCACGTCGTTTGGTAGAAATCCACGTGCGCGTTCTGCAAAAAGCACCATTTGCATGCACATCTTGTGGTTTTGCAGAAAACTTCATCCGCGTCTACCAAAAGATGCATGTGCATGCTTAAAACGCGTTTTCGCACAAATCCGTGCGCGGGTGCTAAAAAGAGCAGCATCGGCATGCTTAGCACGTCGTTTGGTAGAAATCCACGTGCGCGTTCTGCAAAAAGCACCATTTGCATGCACATCTTGTGGTTTTGCAGAAAACTTCATCCGCGTCTACCAAAAGATGCATGTGCATGCTTAAAACGCGTTTTCGCACAAATGCGTGCGCGGGTGCTAAAAAGAGCAGCATCGGCATGCTTAGCACGTCGTTTGGTAGAAATCTACGTGCGCGTTCTGCCAAAAGCACCATTTGCATGCACATCTTGTGGTTTTGCAGAAAACTTCATCCGCGTCTACCAAAAGATGCATGTGCATGCTTAAAACGCGTTTTCGCACAAATCCGTGCGCGGGTGCTAAAAATAGCAGCATCGGCATGCTTAGCACGTCGTTTGGTAGAAATCCACGTGCGCGTTCTGCCAAAAGCACCATTTGCATGCACATCTTGTGGTTTTGCAGAAAACTTCATCCGCGTCTACCAAAAGATGCATGTGCATGCTTAAAACGCGTTTTCGCACAAATCCGTGCGCGGGTGCTAAAAAGAGCAGCATCGGCATGCTTAGCACGTCGTTTGGTAGAAATCCACGTGCGCGTTCTGCAAAAAGCACCATTTGCATGCACATCTTGTGGTTTTGCAGAAAACTTCATCCGCGTCTACCAAAAGATGCATGTGCATGCTTAAAACGCGTTTTCGCACAAATCCGTGCGCGGGTGCTAAAAAGAGCAGCATCGGCATGCTTAGCACGTCGTTTGGTAGAAATCCACGTGCGCGTTCTGCAAAAAGCACCATTTGCATGCACATCTTGTGGTTTTGCAGAAAACTTCATCCGCGTCTACCAAAAGATGCATGTGCATGCTTAAAACGCGTTTTCGCACAAATGCGTGCGCGGGTGCTAAAAATAGCAGCATCGGCATGCTTAGCACGTCGTTTGGTAGAAATCCACGTGCGCGTACTGCAAAAAGCACCATTTGCATGCACATCTTGTGGTTTTGCAGAAAACTTCATCCGCGTCTACCAAAAGATGCATGTGCATGCTTAAAACGCGTTTTCGCACAAATGCGTGCGCGGGTGCTAAAAAGAGCAGCATCGGCATGCTTAGCACGTCGTTTGGTAGAAATCTACGTGCGCGTTCTGCCAAAAGCACCATTTGCATGCACATCTTGTGGTTTTGCAGAAAACTTCATCCGCGTCTACCAAAAGATGCATGTGCATGCTTAAAACGCGTTTTCGCACAAATCCGTGCGCGGGTGCTAAAAAGAGCAGCATCGGCATGCTTAGCACGTCGTTTGGTAGAAATCTACGTGCGCGTTCTGCCAAAAGCACCATTTGCATGCACATCTTGTGGTTTTGCTGAAAACTTCATCCGCGTCTACCAAAAGATGCATGTGCATGCTTAAAACGCGTTTTCGCACAAATCCGTGCGCGGGTGCTAAAAAGAGCAGCATCGGCATGCTTAGCACGTCGTTTGGTAGAAATCCACGTGCGCGTTCTGTAAAAAGCACCATTTGCATGCACATCTTGTGGTTTTGCAGAAAACTTCATCCGCGTCTACCAAAAGATGCATGTGCATGCTTAAAACGCGTTTTCGCACAAATCCGTGCGCGGGTGCTAAAAAGAGCAGCATCGGCATGCTTAGCACGTCGTTTGGTAGAAATCCACGTGCGCGTTCTGCAAAAAGCACCATTTGCATGCACATCTTGTGGTTTTGCAGAAAACTTCATCCGCGTCTACCAAAAGATGCATGTGCATGCTTAAAACGCGTTTTCGCACAAATGCGTGCGCGGGTGCTAAAAAGAGCAGCATCGGCATGCTTAGCACGTCGTTTGGTAGAAATCTACGTGCGCGTTCTGCCAAAAGCACCATTTGCATGCACATCTTGTGGTTTTGCAGAAAACTTCATCCGCGTCTACCAAAAGATGCATGTGCATGCTTAAAACGCGTTTTCGCACAAATCCGTGCGCGGGTGCTAAAAAGAGCAGCATCGGCATGCTTAGCACGTCGTTTGGTAGAAATCCACGTGCGCGTTCTGCAAAAAGCACCATTTGCATGCACATCTTGTGGTTTTGCAGAAAACTTCATCCGCGTCTATCAAAAGATGCATGTGCATGCTTAAAACGCGTTTTCGCACAAATGCGTGCGCGGGTGCTAAAAAGAGCAGCATCGGCATGCTTAGCACGTCGTTTGGTAGAAATCCACGTGCGCGTTCTGCCAAAAGCACCATTTGCATGCACATCTTGTGGTTTTGCAGAAAACTTCATCCGCGTCTACCAAAAGATGCATGTGCATGCTTAAAACGCGTTTTCGCACAAATGCGTGTGCGGGTGCTAAAAAGAGCAGCATCGGCATGCTTAGCACGTCGTTTGGTAGAAATCCACGTGCGCGTTCTGCAAAAAGCACCATTTGCATGCACATCTTGTGGTCTTGCAGAAAACTTCATCCGCGTCTACCAAAAGATGCATGTGCATGCTTAAAACGCGTTTTCGCACAAATCCGTGCGCGGGTGCTAAAAAGAGCAGCATCGGCATGCTTAGCACGTCGTTTGGTAGAAATCCACGTGCGCGTTCTGCAAAAAGCACCATTTGCATGCACATCTTGTGGTTTTGCAGAAAACTTCATCCGCGTCTACCAAAAGATGCATGTGCATGCTTAAAACGCGTTTTCGCACAAATCCGTGCGCGGGTGCTAAAAAGAGCAGCATCGGCATGCTTAGCACGTCGTTTGGTAGAAATCCACGTGCGCGTTCTGCAAAAAGCACCATTTGCATGCACATCTTGTGGTTTTGCAGAAAACTTCATCCGCGTCTACCAAAAGATGCATGTGCATGCTTAAAACGCGTTTTCGCACAAATGCGTGCGCGGGTGCTAAAAAGAGCAGCATCGGCATGCTTAGCACGTCGTTTGGTAGAAATCCACGTGCGCGTTCTGCAAAAAGCACCATTTGCATGCACATCTTGTGGTTTTGCAGAAAACTTCATCCGCGTCTACCAAAAGATGCATGTGCATGCTTAAAACGCGTTTTCGCACAAATCCGTGCGCGGGTGCTAAAAAGAGCAGCATCGGCAAGCTTAGCACGTCGTTTGGCAGAAATCCACGTGCGCGTTCTGCAAAAAGCACCATTTGCATGCACATCTTGTGGTTTTGCAGAAAACTTCATCCGCGTCTACCAAAAGATGCATGTGCATGCTTAAAACGCGTTTTCGCACAAATCCGTGCGCGGGTGCTAAAAAGAGCAGCATCGGCAAGCTTAGCACGTCGTTTGGCAGAAATCCACGTGCGCGTTCTGCAAAAAGCACCATTTGCATGCACATCTTGTGGTTTTGCAGAAACCTTCATCCGCGTCTACCAAAAGATGCATGTGCATGCTTAAAACGCGTTTTCGCACAAATCCGTGCGCGGGTGCTAAAAAGAGCAGCATCGGCATGCTTAGCACGTCGTTTGGTAGAAATCCACGTGCGCGTTCTGCAACAAGCACCATTTGCATGCACATCTTGTGGTTTTGCAGAAAACTTCATCCGCGTCTACCAAAAGATGCATGTGCATGCTTAAAACGCGTTTTCGCACAAATGCGTGCGCGGGTGCTAAAAAGAGCAGCATCGGCATGCTTCGCACGTCGTTTGGTAGAAATCCACGTGCGCGTTCTGCCAAAAGCACCATTTGCATGCACATCTTGTGGTTTTGCAGAAAACTTCATCCGCGTCTACCAAAAGATGCATGTGCATGCTTAAAACGCGTTTTCGCACAAATCCGTGCGCGGGTGCTAAAAAGAGCAGCATCGGCATGCTTAGCACGTCGTTTGGTAGAAATCCACGTGCGCGTTCTGCAAAAAGCACCATTTGCATGCACATCTTGTGGTTTTGCAGAAAACTTCATCCGCGTCTACCAAAAGATGCATGTGCATGCTTAAAACGCGTTTTCGCACAAATCCGTGCGCGGGTGCTAAAAAGAGCAGCATCGGCATGCTTAGCACGTCGTTTGGTAGAAATCCACGTGCGCGTTCTGCAAAAAGCACCATTTGCATGCACATCTTGTGGTTTTGCAGAAAACTTCATCCGCGTCTACCAAAAGATGCATGTGCATGCTTAAAACGCGTTTTCGCACAAATGCGTGCGCGGGTGCTAAAAATAGCAGCATCGGCATGCTTAGCACGTCGTTTGGTAGAAATCCACGTGCGCGTTCTGCAAAAAGCACCATTTGCATGCACATCTTGTGGTTTTGCAGAAAACTTCATCCGCGTCTACCAAAAGATGCATGTGCATGCTTAAAAAGCGTTTTCGCACAAATGCGTGCGCGGGTGCTAAAAAGAGCAGCATCGGCATGCTTAGCACGTCGTTTGGTAGAAATCCACGTGCGCGTTCTGCAAAAAGCACCATTTGCATGCACATCTTGTGGTTTTGCAGAAAACTTCATCCGCGTCTACCAAAAGATGCATGTGCATGCTTAAAACGCGTTTTCGCACAAATGCGTGCGCGGGTGCTAAAAAAAGCAGCATCGGCATGCTTAGCACGTCGTTTGGTAGAAATCCACGTGCGCGTTCTGCAAAAAGCACCATTTGCATGCACATCTTGTGGTTTTGCAGAAAACTTCATCCGCGTCTACCAAAAGATGCATGTGCATGCTTAAAACGCGTTTTCGCACAAATGCGTGCGCGGGTGCTAAAAAGAACAGCATCGGCATGCTTAGCACGTCGTTTGGCAGAAATCTACGTGCGCGTTCTGCCAAAAGCACCATTTGCATGCACATCTTGTGGTTTTGCAGAAAACTTCATCCGCGTCTACCAAAAGATGCATGTGCATGCTTAAAACGCGTTTTCGCACAAATGCGTGCGCGGGTGCTAAAAAGAGCAGCATCGGCATGCTTAGCACGTCGTTTGGTAGAAATCTACGTGCGCGTTCTGCCAAAAGCACCATTTGCATGCACATCTTGTGGTTTTGCAGAAAACTTCATCCGCGTCTACCAAAAGATGCATGTGCATGCTTAAAACGCGTTTTCGCACAAATCCGTGCGCGGGTGCTAAAAAGAGCAGCATCGGCATGCTTAGCACGTCGTTTGGTAGAAATCCACGTGCGCGTTCTGCAAAAAGCACCATTTGCATGCACATCTTGTGGTTTTGCAGAAAACTTCATCCGCGTCTATCAAAAGATGCATGTGCATGCTTAAAACGCGTTTTCGCACAAATGCGTGCGCGGGTGCTAAAAAGAGCAGCATCGGCATGCTTAGCACGTCGTTTGGTAGAAATCCACGTGCGCGTTCTGCCAAAAGCACCATTTGCATGCACATCTTGTGGTTTTGCAGAAAAGTTCATCCGCGTCTACCAAAAGATGCATGTGCATGCTTAAAACGCGTTTTCGCACAAATGCGTGTGCGGGTGCTAAAAAGAGCAGCATCGGCATGCTTAGCACGTCGTTTGGTAGAAATCCACGTGCGCGTTCTGCAAAAAGCACCATTTGCATGCACATCTTGTGGTCTTGCAGAAAACTTCATCCGCGTCTACCAAAAGATGCATGTGCATGCTTAAAACGCGTTTTCGCACAAATCCGTGCGCGGGTGCTAAAAAGAGCAGCATCGGCATGCTTAGCACGTCGTTTGGTAGAAATCCACGTGCGCGTTCTGCAAAAAGCACCATTTGCATGCACATCTTGTGGTTTTGCAGAAAACTTCATCCGCGTCTACCAAAAGATGCATGTGCATGCTTAAAACGCGTTTTCGCACAAATCCGTGCGCGGGTGCTAAAAAGAGCAGCATCGGCATGCTTAGCACGTCGTTTGGTAGAAATCCACGTGCGCGTTCTGCAAAAAGCACCATTTGCATGCACATCTTGTGGTTTTGCAGAAAACTTCATCCGCGTCTACCAAAAGATGCATGTGCATGCTTAAAACGCGTTTTCGCACAAATGCGTGCGCGGGTGCTAAAAAGAGCAGCATCGGCATGCTTAGCACGTCGTTTGGTAGAAATCCACGTGCGCGTTCTGCAAAAAGCACCATTTGCATGCACATCTTGTGGTTTTGCAGAAAACTTCATCCGCGTCTACCAAAAGATGCATGTGCATGCTTAAAACGCGTTTTCGCACAAATCCGTGCGCGGGTGCTAAAAAGAGCAGCATCGGCAAGCTTAGCACGTCGTTTGGCAGAAATCCACGTGCGCGTTCTGCAAAAAGCACCATTTGCATGCACATCTTGTGGTTTTGCAGAAAACTTCATCCGCGTCTACCAAAAGATGCATGTGCATGCTTAAAACGCGTTTTCGCACAAATCCGTGCGCGGGTGCTAAAAAGAGCAGCATCGGCAAGCTTAGCACGTCGTTTGGCAGAAATCCACGTGCGCGTTCTGCAAAAAGCACCATTTGCATGCACATCTTGTGGTTTTGCAGAAACCTTCATCCGCGTCTACCAAAAGATGCATGTGCATGCTTAAAACGCGTTTTCGCACAAATCCGTGCGCGGGTGCTAAAAAGAGCAGCATCGGCATGCTTAGCACGTCGTTTGGTAGAAATCCACGTGCGCGTTCTGCAACAAGCACCATTTGCATGCACATCTTGTGGTTTTGCAGAAAACTTCATCCGCGTCTACCAAAAGATGCATGTGCATGCTTAAAACGCGTTTTCGCACAAATGCGTGCGCGGGTGCTAAAAAGAGCAGCATCGGCATGCTTCGCACGTCGTTTGGGAGAAATCCACGTGCGCGTTCTGCCAAAAGCACCATTTGCATGCACATCTTGTGGTTTTGCAGAAAACTTCATCCGCGTCTACCAAAAGATGCATGTGCATGCTTAAAACGCGTTTTCGCACAAATCCGTGCGCGGGTGCTAAAAAGAGCAGCATCGGCATGCTTAGCACGTCGTTTGGTAGAAATCCACGTGCGCGTTCTGCAAAAAGCACCATTTGCATGCACATCTTGTGGTTTTGCAGAAAACTTCATCCGCGTCTACCAAAAGATGCATGTGCATGCTTAAAACGCGTTTTCGCACAAATCCGTGCGCGGGTGCTAAAAAGAGCAGCATCGGCATGCTTAGCACGTCGTTTGGTAGAAATCCACGTGCGCGTTCTGCAAAAAGCACCATTTGCATGCACATCTTGTGGTTTTGCAGAAAACTTCATCCGCGTCTACCAAAAGATGCATGTGCATGCTTAAAACGCGTTTTCGCACAAATGCGTGCGCGGGTGCTAAAAATAGCAGCATCGGCATGCTTAGCACGTCGTTTGGTAGAAATCCACGTGCGCGTTCTGCAAAAAGCACCATTTGCATGCACATCTTGTGGTTTTGCAGAAAACTTCATCCGCGTCTACCAAAAGATGCATGTGCATGCTTAAAAAGCGTTTTCGCACAAATGCGTGCGCGGGTGCTAAAAAGAGCAGCATCGGCATGCTTAGCACGTCGTTTGGTAGAAATCCACGTGCGCGTTCTGCAAAAAGCACCATTTGCATGCACATCTTGTGGTTTTGCAGAAAACTTCATCCGCGTCTACCAAAAGATGCATGTGCATGCTTAAAACGCGTTTTCGCACAAATGCGTGCGCGGGTGCTAAAAAAAGCAGCATCGGCATGCTTAGCACGTCGTTTGGTAGAAATCCACGTGCGCGTTCTGCAAAAAGCACCATTTGCATGCACATCTTGTGGTTTTGCAGAAAACTTCATCCGCGTCTACCAAAAGATGCATGTGCATGCTTAAAACGCGTTTTCGCACAAATGCGTGCGCGGGTGCTAAAAAGAACAGCATCGGCATGCTTAGCACGTCGTTTGGCAGAAATCTACGTGCGCGTTCTGCCAAAAGCACCATTTGCATGCACATCTTGTGGTTTTGCAGAAAACTTCATCCGCGTCTACCAAAAGATGCATGTGCATGCTTAAAACGCGTTTTCGCACAAATCCGTGCGCGGGTGCTAAAAAGAGCAGCATCGGCATGCTTAGCACGTCGTTTGGTAGAAATCCACGTGCGCGTTCTGCAAAAAGCACCATTTGCATGCACATCTTGTGGTTTTGCAGAAAACTTCATCCGCGTCTACCAAAAGATGCATGTGCATGCTTAAAACGCGTTTTCGCACAAATCCGTGCGCGGGTGCTAAAAAGAGCAGCATCGGCATGCTTAGCACGTCGTTTGGTAGAAATCCACGTGCGCGTTCTGCAAAAAGCACCATTTGCATGCACATCTTGTAGTTTTGCAGAAAACTTCATCCGCGTCTACCAAAAGATGTATGTGCATGCTTAAAACGCGTTTTCGCACAAATGCATGCGCGGGTGCTAAAAAGAGCAGCATCGGCATGCTTAGCACGTCGTTTGGTAGAAATCTACGTGCACGTTCTGCCAAAAGCACCATTTGCATGCACATCTTGTGGTTTTGCAGAAAACTTCATCCGCGTCTACCAAAAGATGCATGTGCATGCTTAAAACGCGTTTTCGCACAAATCCGTGCGCGGGTGCTAAAAAGAGCAGCATCGGCATGCTTAGCACGTCGTTTGGTAGAAATCCACGTGCGCGTTCTGCAAAAAGCACCATTTGCATGCACATCTTGTGGTTTTGCAGAAAACTTCATCCGCGTCTACCAAAAGATGCATGTGCATGCTTAAAACGCGTTTTCGCACAAATGCATGCGCGGGTGCTAAAAAGAGCAGCATCGGCATGCTTAGCACGTCGTTTGGTAGAAATCCACGAGCGCGTTCTGCAAAAAGCACCATTTGCATGCACATCTTGTGGTTTTGCAGAAAACTTCATCCGCGTCTACCAAAAGATGCATGTGCATGCTTAAAACGCGTTTTCGCACAAATCCGTGCGCGGGTGCTAAAAAGAGCAGCATCGGCATGCTTAGCACGTCGTTTGGTAGAAATCTACGTGCGCGTTCTGCCAAAAGCACCATTTGCATGCACATCTTGTGGTTTTGCTGAAAACTTCATCCGCGTCTACCAAAAGATGCATGTGCATGCTTAAAACGCGTTTTCGCACAAATCCGTGCGCGGGTGCTAAAAAGAGCAGCATCGGCATGCTTAGCACGTCGTTTGGTAGAAATCCACGTGCGCGTTCTGCAAAAAGCACCATTTGCATGCACATCTTGTGGTTTTGCAGAAAACTTCATCCGCGTCTACCAAAAGATGCATGTGCATGCTTAAAACGCGTTTTCGCACAAATGCGTGCGCGGGTGCTAAAAAGAGCAGCATCGGCATGCTTAGCACGTCGTTTGGTAGAAATCCACGTGCGCGTTCTGCAAAAAGCACCATTTGCATGCACATCTTGTGGTTTTGCAGAAAACTTCATCCGCGTCTACCAAAAGATGCATGTGCATGCTTAAAACGCGTTTTCGCACAAATCCGTGCGCGGGTGCTAAAAAGAGCAGCATCGGCAAGCTTAGCACGTCGTTTGGCAGAAATCCACGTGCGCGTTCTGCAAAAAGCACCATTTGCATGCACATCTTGTGGTTTTGCAGAAAACTTCATCCGCGTCTACCAAAAGATGCATGTGCATGCTTAAAACGCGTTTTCGCACAAATCCGTGCGCGGGTGCTAAAAAGAGCAGCATCGGCATGCTTAGCACGTCGTTTGGTAGAAATCCACGTGCGCGTTCTGCAAAAAGCACCATTTGCATGCACATCTTGTGGTTTTGCAGAAAACTTCATCCGCGTCTACCAAAAGATGCATGTGCATGCTTAAAACGCGTTTTCGCACAAATGCATGCGCGGGTGCTAAAAAGAGCAGCATCGGCATGCTTAGCACGTCGTTTGGTAGAAATCCACGAGCGCGTTCTGCAAAAAGCACCATTTGCATGCACATCTTGTGGTTTTGCAGAAAACTTCATCCGCGTCTACCAAAAGATGCATGTGCATGCTTAAAACGCGTTTTCGCACAAATCCGTGCGCGGGTGCTAAAAAGAGCAGCATCGGCATGCTTAGCACGTCGTTTGGTAGAAATCTACGTGCGCGTTCTGCCAAAAGCACCATTTGCATGCACATCTTGTGGTTTTGCTGAAAACTTCATCCGCGTCTACCAAAAGATGCATGTGCATGCTTAAAACGCGTTTTCGCACAAATCCGTGCGCGGGTGCTAAAAAGAGCAGCATCGGCATGCTTAGCACGTCGTTTGGTAGAAATCCACGTGCGCGTTCTGCAAAAAGCACCATTTGCATGCACATCTTGTGGTTTTGCAGAAAACTTCATCCGCGTCTACCAAAAGATGCATGTGCATGCTTAAAACGCGTTTTCGCACAAATGCGTGCGCGGGTGCTAAAAAGAGCAGCATCGGCATGCTTAGCACGTCGTTTGGTAGAAATCCACGTGCGCGTTCTGCAAAAAGCACCATTTGCATGCACATCTTGTGGTTTTGCAGAAAACTTCATCCGCGTCTACCAAAAGATGCATGTGCATGCTTAAAACGCGTTTTCGCACAAATCCGTGCGCGGGTGCTAAAAAGAGCAGCATCGGCAAGCTTAGCACGTCGTTTGGCAGAAATCCACGTGCGCGTTCTGCAAAAAGCACCATTTGCATGCACATCTTGTGGTTTTGCAGAAAACTTCATCCGCGTCTACCAAAAGATGCATGTGCATGCTTAAAACGCGTTTTCGCACAAATCCGTGCGCGGGTGCTAAAAAGAGCAGCATCGGCATGCTTAGCACGTCGTTTGGTAGAAATCCACGAGCGCGTTCTGCAAAAAGCACCATTTGCATGCACATCTTGTGGTTTTGCAGAAAACTTCATCCGCGTCTACCAAAAGATGCATGTGCATGCTTAAAACGCGTTTGCGCACAAATGCATGCGCGGGTGCTAAAAAGAGCAGCATCGGCATGCTTAGCACGTCGTTTGGTAGAAATCCACGAGCGCGTTCTGCAAAAAGCACCATTTGCATGCACATCTTGTGGTTTTGCAGAAAACTTCATCCGCGTCTACCAAAAGATGCATGTGCATGCTTAAAACGCGTTTTCGCACAAATCCGTGCGCGGGTGCTAAAAAGAGCAGCATCGGCATGCTTAGCACGTCGTTTGGTAGAAATCCACGTGCGCGTTCTGCAAAAAGCACCATTTGCATGCACATCTTGTGGTTTTGCAGAAAACTTCATCCGCGTCTATCAAAAGATGCATGTGCATGCTTAAAACGCGTTTTCGCACAAATGCGTGCGCGGGTGCTAAAAAGAGCAGCATCGGCATGCTTAGCACGTCGTTTGGTAGAAATCCACGTGCGCGTTCTGCCAAAAGCACCATTTGCATGCACATCTTGTGGTTTTGCAGAAAAGTTCATCCGCGTCTACCAAAAGATGCATGTGCATGCTTAAAACGCGTTTTCGCACAAATGCGTGTGCGGGTGCTAAAAAGAGCAGCATCGGCATGCTTAGCACGTCGTTTGGTAGAAATCCACGTGCGCGTTCTGCAAAAAGCACCATTTGCATGCACATCTTGTGGTCTTGCAGAAAACTTCATCCGCGTCTACCAAAAGATGCATGTGCATGCTTAAAACGCGTTTTCGCACAAATCCGTGCGCGGGTGCTAAAAAGAGCAGCATCGGCATGCTTAGCACGTCGTTTGGTAGAAATCCACGTGCGCGTTCTGCAAAAAGCACCATTTGCATGCACATCTTGTGGTTTTGCAGAAAACTTCATCCGCGTCTACCAAAAGATGCATGTGCATGCTTAAAACGCGTTTTCGCACAAATCCGTGCGCGGGTGCTAAAAAGAGCAGCATCGGCATGCTTAGCACGTCGTTTGGTAGAAATCCACGTGCGCGTTCTGCAAAAAGCACCATTTGCATGCACATCTTGTGGTTTTGCAGAAAACTTCATCCGCGTCTACCAAAAGATGCATGTGCATGCTTAAAACGCGTTTTCGCACAAATGCGTGCGCGGGTGCTAAAAAGAGCAGCATCGGCATGCTTAGCACGTCGTTTGGTAGAAATCCACGTGCGCGTTCTGCAAAAAGCACCATTTGCATGCACATCTTGTGGTTTTGCAGAAAACTTCATCCGCGTCTACCAAAAGATGCATGTGCATGCTTAAAACGCGTTTTCGCACAAATCCGTGCGCGGGTGCTAAAAAGAGCAGCATCGGCAAGCTTAGCACGTCGTTTGGCAGAAATCCACGTGCGCGTTCTGCAAAAAGCACCATTTGCATGCACATCTTGTGGTTTTGCAGAAAACTTCATCCGCGTCTACCAAAAGATGCATGTGCATGCTTAAAACGCGTTTTCGCACAAATCCGTGCGCGGGTGCTAAAAAGAGCAGCATCGGCAAGCTTAGCACGTCGTTTGGCAGAAATCCACGTGCGCGTTCTGCAAAAAGCACCATTTGCATGCACATCTTGTGGTTTTGCAGAAACCTTCATCCGCGTCTACCAAAAGATGCATGTGCATGCTTAAAACGCGTTTTCGCACAAATCCGTGCGCGGGTGCTAAAAAGAGCAGCATCGGCATGCTTAGCACGTCGTTTGGTAGAAATCCACGTGCGCGTTCTGCAACAAGCACCATTTGCATGCACATCTTGTGGTTTTGCAGAAAACTTCATCCGCGTCTACCAAAAGATGCATGTGCATGCTTAAAACGCGTTTTCGCACAAATGCGTGCGCGGGTGCTAAAAAGAGCAGCATCGGCATGCTTCGCACGTCGTTTGGGAGAAATCCACGTGCGCGTTCTGCCAAAAGCACCATTTGCATGCACATCTTGTGGTTTTGCAGAAAACTTCATCCGCGTCTACCAAAAGATGCATGTGCATGCTTAAAACGCGTTTTCGCACAAATCCGTGCGCGGGTGCTAAAAAGAGCAGCATCGGCATGCTTAGCACGTCGTTTGGTAGAAATCCACGTGCGCGTTCTGCAAAAAGCACCATTTGCATGCACATCTTGTGGTTTTGCAGAAAACTTCATCCGCGTCTACCAAAAGATGCATGTGCATGCTTAAAACGCGTTTTCGCACAAATCCGTGCGCGGGTGCTAAAAAGAGCAGCATCGGCATGCTTAGCACGTCGTTTGGTAGAAATCCACGTGCGCGTTCTGCAAAAAGCACCATTTGCATGCACATCTTGTGGTTTTGCAGAAAACTTCATCCGCGTCTACCAAAAGATGCATGTGCATGCTTAAAACGCGTTTTCGCACAAATGCGTGCGCGGGTGCTAAAAATAGCAGCATCGGCATGCTTAGCACGTCGTTTGGTAGAAATCCACGTGCGCGTTCTGCAAAAAGCACCATTTGCATGCACATCTTGTGGTTTTGCAGAAAACTTCATCCGCGTCTACCAAAAGATGCATGTGCATGCTTAAAAAGCGTTTTCGCACAAATGCGTGCGCGGGTGCTAAAAAGAGCAGCATCGGCATGCTTAGCACGTCGTTTGGTAGAAATCCACGTGCGCGTTCTGCAAAAAGCACCATTTGCATGCACATCTTGTGGTTTTGCAGAAAACTTCATCCGCGTCTACCAAAAGATGCATGTGCATGCTTAAAACGCGTTTTCGCACAAATGCGTGCGCGGGTGCTAAAAAAAGCAGCATCGGCATGCTTAGCACGTCGTTTGGTAGAAATCCACGTGCGCGTTCTGCAAAAAGCACCATTTGCATGCACATCTTGTGGTTTTGCAGAAAACTTCATCCGCGTCTACCAAAAGATGCATGTGCATGCTTAAAACGCGTTTTCGCACAAATGCGTGCGCGGGTGCTAAAAAGAACAGCATCGGCATGCTTAGCACGTCGTTTGGCAGAAATCTACGTGCGCGTTCTGCCAAAAGCACCATTTGCATGCACATCTTGTGGTTTTGCAGAAAACTTCATCCGCGTCTACCAAAAGATGCATGTGCATGCTTAAAACGCGTTTTCGCACAAATCCGTGCGCGGGTGCTAAAAAGAGCAGCATCGGCATGCTTAGCACGTCGTTTGGTAGAAATCCACGTGCGCGTTCTGCAAAAAGCACCATTTGCATGCACATCTTGTGGTTTTGCAGAAAACTTCATCCGCGTCTACCAAAAGATGCATGTGCATGCTTAAAACGCGTTTTCGCACAAATCCGTGCGCGGGTGCTAAAAAGAGCAGCATCGGCATGCTTAGCACGTCGTTTGGTAGAAATCCACGTGCGCGTTCTGCAAAAAGCACCATTTGCATGCACATCTTGTAGTTTTGCAGAAAACTTCATCCGCGTCTACCAAAAGATGTATGTGCATGCTTAAAACGCGTTTTCGCACAAATGCATGCGCGGGTGCTAAAAAGAGCAGCATCGGCATGCTTAGCACGTCGTTTGGTAGAAATCTACGTGCACGTTCTGCCAAAAGCACCATTTGCATGCACATCTTGTGGTTTTGCAGAAAACTTCATCCGCGTCTACCAAAAGATGCATGTGCATGCTTAAAACGCGTTTTCGCACAAATCCGTGCGCGGGTGCTAAAAAGAGCAGCATCGGCATGCTTAGCACGTCGTTTGGTAGAAATCCACGTGCGCGTTCTGCAAAAAGCACCATTTGCATGCACATCTTGTGGTTTTGCAGAAAACTTCATCCGCGTCTACCAAAAGATGCATGTGCATGCTTAAAACGCGTTTTCGCACAAATGCATGCGCGGGTGCTAAAAAGAGCAGCATCGGCATGCTTAGCACGTCGTTTGGTAGAAATCCACGAGCGCGTTCTGCAAAAAGCACCATTTGCATGCACATCTTGTGGTTTTGCAGAAAACTTCATCCGCGTCTACCAAAAGATGCATGTGCATGCTTAAAACGCGTTTTCGCACAAATCCGTGCGCGGGTGCTAAAAAGAGCAGCATCGGCATGCTTAGCACGTCGTTTGGTAGAAATCTACGTGCGCGTTCTGCCAAAAGCACCATTTGCATGCACATCTTGTGGTTTTGCTGAAAACTTCATCCGCGTCTACCAAAAGATGCATGTGCATGCTTAAAACGCGTTTTCGCACAAATCCGTGCGCGGGTGCTAAAAAGAGCAGCATCGGCATGCTTAGCACGTCGTTTGGTAGAAATCCACGTGCGCGTTCTGCAAAAAGCACCATTTGCATGCACATCTTGTGGTTTTGCAGAAAACTTCATCCGCGTCTACCAAAAGATGCATGTGCATGCTTAAAACGCGTTTTCGCACAAATGCGTGCGCGGGTGCTAAAAAGAGCAGCATCGGCATGCTTAGCACGTCGTTTGGTAGAAATCCACGTGCGCGTTCTGCAAAAAGCACCATTTGCATGCACATCTTGTGGTTTTGCAGAAAACTTCATCCGCGTCTACCAAAAGATGCATGTGCATGCTTAAAACGCGTTTTCGCACAAATCCGTGCGCGGGTGCTAAAAAGAGCAGCATCGGCAAGCTTAGCACGTCGTTTGGCAGAAATCCACGTGCGCGTTCTGCAAAAAGCACCATTTGCATGCACATCTTGTGGTTTTGCAGAAAACTTCATCCGCGTCTACCAAAAGATGCATGTGCATGCTTAAAACGCGTTTTCGCACAAATCCGTGCGCGGGTGCTAAAAAGAGCAGCATCGGCATGCTTAGCACGTCGTTTGGTAGAAATCCACGTGCGCGTTCTGCAAAAAGCACCATTTGCATGCACATCTTGTGGTTTTGCAGAAAACTTCATCCGCGTCTACCAAAAGATGCATGTGCATGCTTAAAACGCGTTTTCGCACAAATGCATGCGCGGGTGCTAAAAAGAGCAGCATCGGCATGCTTAGCACGTCGTTTGGTAGAAATCCACGAGCGCGTTCTGCAAAAAGCACCATTTGCATGCACATCTTGTGGTTTTGCAGAAAACTTCATCCGCGTCTACCAAAAGATGCATGTGCATGCTTAAAACGCGTTTTCGCACAAATCCGTGCGCGGGTGCTAAAAAGAGCAGCATCGGCATGCTTAGCACGTCGTTTGGTAGAAATCTACGTGCGCGTTCTGCCAAAAGCACCATTTGCATGCACATCTTGTGGTTTTGCTGAAAACTTCATCCGCGTCTACCAAAAGATGCATGTGCATGCTTAAAACGCGTTTTCGCACAAATCCGTGCGCGGGTGCTAAAAAGAGCAGCATCGGCATGCTTAGCACGTCGTTTGGTAGAAATCCACGTGCGCGTTCTGCAAAAAGCACCATTTGCATGCACATCTTGTGGTTTTGCAGAAAACTTCATCCGCGTCTACCAAAAGATGCATGTGCATGCTTAAAACGCGTTTTCGCACAAATGCGTGCGCGGGTGCTAAAAAGAGCAGCATCGGCATGCTTAGCACGTCGTTTGGTAGAAATCCACGTGCGCGTTCTGCAAAAAGCACCATTTGCATGCACATCTTGTGGTTTTGCAGAAAACTTCATCCGCGTCTACCAAAAGATGCATGTGCATGCTTAAAACGCGTTTTCGCACAAATCCGTGCGCGGGTGCTAAAAAGAGCAGCATCGGCAAGCTTAGCACGTCGTTTGGCAGAAATCCACGTGCGCGTTCTGCAAAAAGCACCATTTGCATGCACATCTTGTGGTTTTGCAGAAAACTTCATCCGCGTCTACCAAAAGATGCATGTGCATGCTTAAAACGCGTTTTCGCACAAATCCGTGCGCGGGTGCTAAAAAGAGCAGCATCGGCATGCTTAGCACGTCGTTTGGTAGAAATCCACGAGCGCGTTCTGCAAAAAGCACCATTTGCATGCACATCTTGTGGTTTTGCAGAAAACTTCATCCGCGTCTACCAAAAGATGCATGTGCATGCTTAAAACGCGTTTGCGCACAAATGCATGCGCGGGTGCTAAAAAGAGCAGCATCGGCATGCTTAGCACGTCGTTTGGTAGAAATCCACGAGCGCGTTCTGCAAAAAGCACCATTTGCATGCACATCTTGTGGTTTTGCAGAAAACTTCATCCGCGTCTACCAAAAGATGCATGTGCATGCTTAAAACGCGTTTTCGCACAAATCCGTGCGCGGGTGCTAAAAAGAGCAGCATCGGCATGCTTAGCACGTCGTTTGGTAGAAATCTACGTGCGCGTTCTGCCAAAAGCACCATTTGCATGCACATCTTGTGGTTTTGCTGAAAACTTCATCCGCGTCTACCAAAAGATGCATGTGCATGCTTAAAACGCGTTTTCGCACAAATCCGTGCGCGGGTGCTAAAAAGAGCAGCATCGGCATGCTTAGCACGTCGTTTGGTAGAAATCCACGTGCGCGTTCTGCAAAAAGCACCATTTGCATGCACATCTTGTGGTTTTGCAGAAAACTTCATCCGCGTCTACCAAAAGATGCATGTGCATGCTTAAAACGCGTTTTCGCACAAATGCGTGCGCGGGTGCTAAAAAGAGCAGCATCGGCATGCTTAGCACGTCGTTTGGTAGAAATCCACGTGCGCGTTCTGCAAAAAGCACCATTTGCATGCACATCTTGTGGTTTTGCAGAAAACTTCATCCGCGTCTACCAAAAGATGCATGTGCATGCTTAAAACGCGTTTTCGCACAAATCCGTGCGCGGGTGCTAAAAAGAGCAGCATCGGCAAGCTTAGCACGTCGTTTGGCAGAAATCCACGTGCGCGTTCTGCAAAAAGCACCATTTGCATGCACATCTTGTGGTTTTGCAGAAAACTTCATCCGCGTCTACCAAAAGATGCATGTGCATGCTTAAAACGCGTTTTCGCACAAATCCGTGCGCGGGGTGCTAAAAAGAGCAGCATCGGCATGCTTAGCACGTCGTTTGGTAGAAATCCACGTGCGCGTTCTGCAAAAAGCACCATTTGCATGCACATCTTGTGGTTTTGCAGAAAACTTCATCCGCGTCTACCAAAAGATGCATGTGCATGCTTAAAACGCGTTTTCGCACAAATCCGTGCGCGGGTGCTAAAAAGAGCAGCATCGGCATGCTTAGCACGTCGTTTGGTAGAAATCCACGTGCGCGTTCTGCAAAAAGCAGCATTTGCATGCACATCTTGTGGTTTTGCAGAAAACTTCATCCGCGTCTACCAAAAGATGCATGTGCATGCTTAAAACGCGTTTTCGCACAAATGCGTGCGCGGGTGCTAAAAATAGCAGCATCGGCATGCTTAGCACGTCGTTTGGTAGAAATCCACGTGCGCGTTCTGCAAAAAGCACCATTTGCATGCACATCTTGTGGTATTGCAGAAAACTTCATCCGCGTCTACCAAAAGATGCATGTGCATGCTTAAAACGCGTTTTCGCACAAATGCGTGCGCGGGTGCTAAAAAGAGCAGCATCGGCATGCTTAGCACGTCGTTTGGTAGAAATCTACGTGCGCGTTCTGCCAAAAGCACCATTTGCATGCACATCTTGTGGTTTTGCAGAAAACTTCATCCGCGTCTACCAAAAGATGCATGTGCATGCTTAAAAACGCGTTTTCGCCCAAATCCGTGCGCGGGTGCTAAAAAGAGCAGCATCGGCATGCTTAGCACGTCGTTTGGTAGAAATCCACGTGCGCGTTCTGCAAAAAGCACCATTTGCATGCACATCTTGTGGTTTTGCAGAAAACTTCATCCGCGTCTACGAAAAGATGCATGTGCATGCTTAAAACGCGTTTTTCGCACAATCCGTGCGCGGGTGCTAAAAAGAGCAGCATCGGCATGCTTAGCACGTCGTTTGGTAGAAATCCACGTGCGCGTTCTGCAAAAAGCACCATTTGCATGCACATCTTGTGGTTTTGCAGAAAACTTCATCCGCGTCTACCAAAAGATGCATGTGCATGCTTAAAAACGCGTTTTCGCACAAATGCATGCGCGGGTGCTAAAAAGAGCAGCATCGGCATGCTTAGCACGTCGTTTGGTAGAAATCTACGTGCGCGTTCTGCCAAAAGCACCATTTGCATGCACATCTTGTGGTTTTGCAGAAAAACTTCATCCGCGTCTACCAAAAGATGCATGTGCATGCTTAAAACGCGTTTTTCGCACAAATCCGTGCGCGGGTGCTAAAAAGAGCAGCATCGGCATGCTTAGCACGTCGTTTGGTAGAAATCCACGTGCGCGTTCTGCAAAAAGCACCATTTGCATGCACATCTTGTGGTTTTGCAGAAAACTTCATCCGCGTCTACCAAAAGATGCATGTGCATGCTTAAAACGCGTTTTCGCACAAATGCATGCGCGGGTGCTAAAAAGAGCAGCATCGGCATGCTTAGCACGTCGTTTGGTAGAAATCCACGTGCGCGTTCTGCCAAAAGCACCATTTGCATGCACATCTTGTGGTTTTGCAGAAAACTTCATCCGCGTCTACCAAAAGATGCATGTGCATGTTTAAAACGCGTTTTCGCACAAATGCGTGCGCGGGGTGCTAAAAAGAGCAGCATCGGCATGCTTAGCACGTCGTTTGGTAGAAATCCACGTGCGCGTTCTGCGAAAAGCACCATTTGCATGCACATCTTGTGGTTTTGCAGAAAACTTCATCCGCGTCTACCAAAAGATGCATGTGCATGCTTAAAACGCGTTTTCGCACAAATCCGTGCGCGGGTGCTAAAAAGAGCAGCATCGGCATGCTTAGCACGTCGTTTGGTAGAAATCCACGTGCGCGTTCTGCAAAAAGCACCATTTGCATGCACATCTTGTGGTTTTGCAGAAAACTTCATCCGCGTCTACCAAAAGATGCATGTGCATGCTTAAAACGCGTTTTCGCACAAATGCGTGCGCGGGTGCTAAAAAGAGCAGCATCGGCATGCTTAGCACGTCGTTTGGTAGAAATCCACGAGCGCGTTCTGCAAAAAGCACCATTTGCATGCACATCTTGTGGTTTTGCAGAAAACTTCATCCGCGTCTACCAAAAGATGCATGTGCATGCTTAAAACGCGTTTTCGCAGAAATGCGTGCGCGGGTGCTAAAAAGAGCAGCATCGGCATGCTTAGCACGTCCTTTGGTAGAAATCCACGTGCGCGTTCTGACAAAAGCACCATTTGCATGCACATCTTGTGGTTTTGCAGAAAACTTCATCCGCGTCTACCAAAAGATGCATGTGCATGCTTAAAACGCGTTTTCCGCACAAATCCGTGCGCGGGTGCTAAAAAGAGCAGCACATCGGCATGCTTAGCACGTCGTTTGGTAGAAATCCACGTGTGCGTTCTGCAAAAAGCACCATTTGCATGCACATCTTGTGGTTTTGCAGAAAACTTCATCCGCGTCTACCAAAAGATGCATGTGCATGCTTAAAACGCGTTTTCGCACAAATGCATGCGCGGGGTGCTAAAAAGAGCAGCATCGGCATGCTTAGCACGTCGTTTGGTAGAAATCCACGTGCGCGTTCTGCCAAAAGCACCATTTGCATGCACATCTTGTGGTTTTGCAGAAAACTTCATCCGCGTCTACCAAAAGATGCATGTGCATGCTTAAAACGCGTTTTCGCACAAATCCGTGCGCGGGTGCTAAAAAGAGCAGCATCGGCATGCTTAGCACGTCGTTTGGTAGAAATCCACGTGCGCGTTCTGCAAAAAGCACCATTTGCATGCACATCTTGTGGTTTTGCAGAAAACTTCATCCGCGTCTACCAAAAGATGCATGTGCATGTTTAAAACGCGTTTTCGCACAAATGCGTGCGCGGGTGCTAAAAAGAGCAGCATCGGCATGCTTAGCACGTCGTTTGGTAGAAATCCACGTGCGCGTTCTGCGAAAAGCACCATTTGCATGCACATCTTGTGGTTTTGCAGAAAACTTCATCCGCGTCTACCAAAAGATGCATGTGCATGCTTAAAACGCGTTTTCGCACAAATCCGTGCGCGGGTGCTAAAAAGAGCAGCATCGGCATGCTTAGCACGTCGTTTGGTAGAAATCCACGTGCGCGTTCTGCAAAAAGCACCATTTGCATGCACATCTTGTGGTTTTGCAGAAAACTTCATCCGCGTCTACCAAAAGATGCATGTGCATGCTTAAAACGCGTTTTCGCACAAATGCGTGCGCGGGTGCTAAAAAGAGCAGCATCGGCATGCTTAGCACGTCGTTTGGTAGAAATCCACGAGCGCGTTCTGCAAAAAGCACCATTTGCATGCACATCTTGTGGTTTTGCAGAAAACTTCATCCGCGTCTACCAAAAGATGCATGTGCATGCTTAAAACGCGTTTTCGCAGAAATGCGTGCGCGGGTGCTAAAAAGAGCAGCATCGGCATGCTTAGCACGTCGTTTGGTAGAAATCTACGTGCGCGTTCTGCCAAAAGCACCATTTGCATGCACATCTTGTGGTTTTGCTGAAAACTTCATCCGCGTCTACCAAAAGATGCATGTGCATGCTTAAAACGCGTTTTCGCACAAATCCGTGCGCGGGTGCTAAAAAGAGCAGCATCGGCATGCTTAGCACGTCGTTTGGTAGAAATCCACGTGCGCGTTCTGCAAAAAGCACCATTTGCATGCACATCTTGTGGTTTTGCAGAAAACTTCATCCGCGTCTACCAAAAGATGCATGTGCATGCTTAAAACGCGTTTTCGCACAAATGCGTGCGCGGGTGCTAAAAAGAGCAGCATCGGCATGCTTAGCACGTCGTTTGGTAGAAATCCACGTGCGCGTTCTGCAAAAAGCACCATTTGCATGCACATCTTGTGGTTTTGCAGAAAACTTCATCCGCGTCTACCAAAAGATGCATGTGCATGCTTAAAACGCGTTTTCCGCACAAATCCGTGCGCGGGTGCTAAAAAGAGCAGCATCGGCAAGCTTAGCACGTCGTTTGGCAGAAATCCACGTGCGCGTTCTGCAAAAAGCACCATTTGCATGCACATCTTGTGGTTTTGCAGAAAACTTCATCCGCGTCTACCAAAAGATGCATGTGCATGCTTAAAACGCGTTTTCGCACAAATCCGTGCGCGGGTGCTAAAAAGAGCAGCATCGGCATGCTTAGCACGTCGTTTGGTAGAAATCCACGTGCGCGTTCTGCAAAAAGCACCATTTGCATGCACATCTTGTGGTTTTGCAGAAAACTTCATCCGCGTCTACCAAAAGATGCATGTGCATGCTTAAAACGCGTTTTCGCACAAATCCGTGCGCGGGTGCTAAAAAGAGCAGCATCGGCATGCTTAGCACGTCGTTTGGTAGAAATCCACGTGCGCGTTCTGCAAAAAGCAGCATTTGCATGCACATCTTGTGGTTTTGCAGAAAACTTCATCCGCGTCTACCAAAAGATGCATGTGCATGCTTAAAACGCGTTTTCGCACAAATGCGTGCGCGGGTGCTAAAAAATAGCAGCATCGGCATGCTTAGCACGTCGTTTGGTAGAAATCCACGTGCGCGTTCTGCAAAAAGCACCATTTGCATGCACATCTTGTGGTTTTGCAGAAAACTTCATCCGCGTCTACCAAAAGATGCATGTGCATGCTTAAAACGCGTTTTCGCACAAATGCGTGCGCGGGTGCTAAAAAGAGCAGCATCGGCATGCTTAGCACGTCGTTTGGTAGAAATCTACGTGCGCGTTCTGCCAAAAGCACCATTTGCATTTTGCAGAAAACTTCATCCGCGTCTACCAAAATATGCATGTGCATGCTTAAAACGCGTTTTCGCACAAATGCGTGCGCGGGTGCTAAAAAGAGCAGCATCGGCATGCTTAGCACGTCGTTTGGTAGAAATCTACGTGCGCGTTCTGCCAAAAGCACCATTTGCATGCACATCTTGTGGTTTTGCAGAAAACTTCATCCGCGTCTACCAAAAGATGCATGTGCATGCTTAAAACGCGTTTTCGCACAAATCCGTGCGCGGGTGCTAAAAAGAGCAGCATCGGCATGCTTAGCACGTCGTTTGGTAGAAATCCACGTGCGCGTTCTGCAAAAAGCACCATTTGCATGCACATCTTGTGGTTTTGCAGAAAACTTCATCCGCGTCTACCAAAAGATGCATGTGCATGCTTAAAACGCGTTTTCGCACAAATCCGTGCGCGGGTGCTAAAAAGAGCAGCATCAGCATGCTTAGCACGTCGTTTGGTAGAAATCCACGTGCGCGTTCTGCAAAAAGCACCATTTGCATGCACATCTTGTGGTTTTGCAGAAAACTTCATCCGCGTCTACCAAAAGATGCATGTGCATGCTTAAAACGCGTTTTCGCACAAATGCGTGCGCGGGTGCTAAAAATAGCAGCATCGGCATGCTTAGCACGTCGTTTGGTAGAAATCCACGTGCGCGTTCTGCAAAAAGCAACCATTTGCATGCACATCTTGTGGTTTTGCAGAAAACTTCATCCGCGTCTACCAAAAGATGCATGTGCATGCTTAAAACGCGTTTTCGCACAAATGCGTGCGCGGGTGCTAAAAAGAGCAGCATCGGCATGCTTAGCACGTCGTTTGGTAGAAATCTACGTGCGCGTTCTGCCAAAAGCACCATTTGCATGCACATCTTGTGGTTTTGCAGAAAACTTCATCCGCGTCTACCAAAAGATGCATGTGCATGCTTAAAACGCGTTTTCGCACAAATCCGTGCGCGGGTGCTAAAAAGAGCAGCATCGGCATGCTTAGCACGTCGTTTGGTAGAAATCCACGTGCGCGTTCTGCAAAAAGCACCATTTGCATGCACATCTTGTGGTTTTGCAGAAAACTTCATCCGCGTCTACCAAAAGATGCATGTGCATGCTTAAAACGCGTTTTCGCACAAATGCGTGCGCGGGTGCTAAAAAGAGCAGCATCGGCATGCTTAGCACGTCGTTTGGTAGAAATCCACGTGCGCGTTCTGCAAAAAGCACCATTTGCATGCACATCTTGTGGTTTTGCAGAAAACTTCATCCGCGTCTACCAAAAGACTCATGTGCATGCTTAAAACGCGTTTTCGCACAAATGCATGCGCGGGGTGCTAAAAAGAGCAGCATCGGCATGCTTAGCACGTCGTTTGGTAGAAATCTACGTGCACGTTCTGCCAAAAGCACCATTTGCATGCACATCTTGTGGTTTTGCAGAAAACTTCATCCGCGTCTACCAAAGATGCATGTGCATGCTTAAAACGCGTTTTCGCACAAATCCGTGCGCGGGGTGCTAAAAAGAGCAGCATCGGCATGCTCAGCACGTCGTTTGGTAGAAATCCACGTGCGCGTTCTGCAAAAAGCACCATTTGCATGCACATCTTGTGGTTTTGCAGAAAACTTCATCCGCGTCTACCAAAAGATGCATGTGCATGCTTAAAACGCGTTTTCGCACAAATGCATGCGCGGGTGCTAAAAAGAGCAGCATCGGCATGCTTAGCACGTCGTTTGGTAGAAATCCACGAGCGCGTTCTGCAAAAAGCACCATTTGCATGCACATCTTGTGGTTTTGCAGAAAACTTCATCCGCGTCTACCAAAAGATGCATGTGCATGCTTAAAACGCGTTTTCGCACAAATCCGTGCGCGGGTGCTAAAAAGAGCAGCATCGGCATGCTTAGCACGTCGTTTGGTAAAAATCTACGTGCGCGTTCTGCCAAAGCACCATTTGCATGCACATCTTGTGGTTTTGCTGAAAACTTCATCCGCGTCTACCAAAAGATGCATGTGCATGCTTAAAACGCGTTTTCGCACAAATCCGTGCGCGGGTGCTAAAAAGAGCAGCATCGGCATGCTTAGCACGTCGTTTGTAGAAATCCACGTGCGCGTTCTGCAAAAAGCACCATTTGCATGCACATCTTGTGGTTTTGCAGAAAACTTCATCCGCGTCTATCAAAAGATGCATGTGCATGCTTAAAACGCGTTTTCGCACAAATGCGTGCGCGGGTGCTAAAAAGAGCAGCATCGGCATGCTTAGCACGTCGTTTGGTAGAAATCCACGTGCGCGTTCTGCCAAAAGCACCATTTGCATGCACATCTTGTGGTTTTGCAGAAAACTTCATCCGCGTCTACCAAAAGATGCATGTGCATGCTTAAAACGCGTTTTCGCACAAATCCGTGCGCGGGTGCTAAAAAGAGCAGCATCGGCAAGCTTAGCACGTCGTTTGGCAGAAATCCACGTGCGCGTTCTGCAAAAAGCACCATTTGCATGCACATCTTGTGGTTTTGCAGAAACCTTCATCCGCGTCTACCAAAAGATGCATGTGCATGCTTAAAACGCGTTTTCGCACAAATCCGTGCGCGGGTGCTAAAAAGAGCAGCATCGGCATGCTTAGCACGTCGTTTGGTAGAAATCCACGTGCGCGTTCTGCAAAAAGCACCATTTGCATGCACATCTTGTGGTTTTGGCAGAAAACTTCATCCGCGTCTACCAAAAGATGCATGTGCATGCTTAAAATGCGTTTTCGCACAAATGCGTGCGCGGGTGCTAAAAAGAGCAGCATCGGCATGCTTAGCACGTCGTTTGGTAGAAATCCCACGTGCGCGTTCTGCCAAAAGCACCATTTGCATGCACATCTTGTGGTTTTGCAGAAAACTTTATCCGCGTCTACCAAAAGATGCATGTGCATGCTTAAAACGCGTTTTCGCACAAATCCGTGCGCGGGTGCTAAAAAGAGCAGCATCGGCATGCTTAGCACGTCGTTTGGTAGAAATCCACGTGCGCGTTCTGCAAAAAGCACCATTTGCATGCACATCTTGTGGTTTTGCAGAAAACTTCATCCGCGTCTACCAAAAGATGCATGTGCATGCTTAAAACGCGTTTTCGCACAAATCCGTGCGCGGGTGCTAAAAAGAGCAGCATCGGCATGCTTAGCACGTCGTTTGGTAGAAATCCACGTGCGCGTTCTTCAAAAAGCACCATTTGCATGCACATCTTGTGGTTTTGCAGAAAACTTCATCCGCGTCTACCAAAAGATGCATGTGCATGCTTAAAACGCGTTTTCGCACAAATCCGTGCGCGGGTGCTAAAAAGAGCAGCATCGGCATGCTTAGCACGTCGTTTGGTAGAAATCCAAATGCGCGTTCTGCAAAAAGCACCATTTGCATGCACATCTTGTGGTTTTGCAGAAAACTTCATCCGCGTCTACCAAAAGATGCATGTGCATGCTTAAAACGCGTTTTCGCACAAATGCGTGCGCGGGTGCTAAAATAGCAGCATCGGCATGCTTAGCACGTCGTTTGGTAGAAATCCACGTGCGCGTTCTGCAGAAAGCACCATTTGCATGCACATCTTGTGGTTTTGGCAGAAAACTTCATCCGCGTCTACCAAAAGATGCATGTGCATGCTTAAAACGCGTTTTCGCACAAATGCGTGCGCGGGTGCTAAAAAGAGCAGCATCGGCATGCTTAGCACGTCGTTTGGTAGAAATCCACGTGCGCGTTCTGCAAAAAGCACCATTTGCATGCACATCTTGTGGTTTTATCTGTCTCGCGTGTGTCGTCTACCAAAAGATGCATGTGCATGCTTAAAACGCGTTTTCGCACAAATCCGTGCGCGGGTGCTAAAAGAGCAGCATCGGCATGCTTAGCACGTCGTTTGGTAGAAATCCACGTGCGCGTTCTGCAAAAAGCACCATTTGCATGCACATCTTGTGGTTTTGCAGAAAACTTCATCCGCGTCTACCAAAAGATGCATGTGCATGCCTAAAACGCGTTTTCGCACAAATGCGTGCGCGGGTGCTAAAAAGAGCAGCATCGGCATGCTTAGCACGTCGTTTGGTAGAAATCTACGTGCGCGTTCTGCCAAAAGCACCATTTGCATGCACATCTTGTGGTTTTGCAGAAAACTTCATCCGCGTCTACCAAAAGATGCATGTGCATGCTTAAAACGCGTTTTCGCACAAATCCGTGCGCGGGTGCTAAAAAGAGCAGCATCGGCAAGCTTAGCACGTCGTTTGGCAGAAATCCACGTGCGCGTTCTGCAAAAAGCACCATTTGCATGCACATCTTGTGGTTTTGCAGAAACCTTCATCCGCGTCTACCAAAAGATGCATGTGCATGCTTAAAACGCGTTTTCGCACAAATCCGTGCGCGGGTGCTAAAAAGAGCAGCATCGGCATGCTTAGCACGTCGTTTGGTAGAAATCCACGTGCGCGTTCTGCAAAAAGCACCATTTGCATGCACATCTTGTGGTTTTGCAGAAAACTTCATCCGCGTCTACCAAAAGATGCATGTGCATGCTTAAAACGCGTTTTCGCACAAATGCGTGCGCGGGTGCTAAAAAGAGCAGCATCGGCATGCTTAGCACGTCGTTTGGTAGAAATCCACGTGCGCGTTCTGCCAAAAGCACCATTTGCATGCACATCTTGTGGTTTTGCAGAAAACTTTATCCGCGTCTACCAAAAGATGCATGTGCATGCTTAAAACGCGTTTTCGCACAAATCCGTGCGCGGGTGCTAAAAAGAGCAGCATCGGCATGCTTAGCACGTCGTTTGGTAGAAATCCACGTGCGCGTTCTGCAAAAAGCACCATTTGCATGCACATCTTGTGGTTTTGCAGAAAACTTCATCCGCGTCTACCAAAAGATGCATGTGCATGCTTAAAACGCGTTTTCGCACAAATCCGTGCGCGGGTGCTAAAAAGAGCAGCATCGGCATGCTTAGCACGTCGTTTGGTAGAAATCCACGTGCGCGTTCTTCAAAAAGCACCATTTGCATGCACATCTTGTGGTTTTGCAGAAAACTTCATCCGCGTCTACCAAAAGATGCATGTGCATGCTTAAAACGCGTTTTCGCACAAATCCGTGCGCGGGTGCTAAAAAGAGCAGCATCGGCATGCTTAGCACGTCGTTTGGTAGAAATCCAAATGCGCGTTCTGCAAAAAGCACCATTTGCATGCACATCTTGTGGTTTTGCAGAAAACTTCATCCGCGTCTACCAAAAGATGCATGTGCATGCTTAAAAACGCGTTTTCGCACAAATGCGTGCGCGGGTGCTAAAAATAGCAGCATCGGCATGCTTAGCACGTCGTTTGGTAGAAATCCACGTGCGCGTTCTGCAAAAAGCACCATTTGCATGCACATCTTGTGGTTTTGCAGAAAACTTCATCCGCGTCTACCAAAAGATGCATGTGCATGCTTAAAACGCGTTTTCGCACAAATGCGTGCGCGGGTGCTAAAAAGAGCAGCATCGGCATGCTTAGCACGTCGTTTCGTAGAAATGCACGTGCGCGTTCTGCAAAAAGCACCATTTGCATGCACATCTTGTGGTTTTGCAGAAAACTTCATCCGCGTCTACCAAAAGATGCATGTGCATGCTTAAAACGCGTTTTCGCACAAATGCGTGCGCGGGTGCTAAAAAGAGCAGCATCGGCATGCTTAGCACGTCGTTTGGTAGAAATCTACGTGCGCGTTCTGCCAAAAGCACCATTTGCATGCACATCTTGTGGTTTTGCAGAAAACTTCATCCGCGTCTACCAAAAGATGCATGTGCATGCTTAAAACGCGTTTTCGCACAAATCCGTGCGCGGGTGCTAAAAAGAGCAGCATCGGCATGCTTAGCACGTCGTTTGGTAGAAATCCACGTGCGCGTTCTGCAAAAAGCACCATTTGCATGCACATCTTGTGGTTTTGCAGAAAACTTCATCCGCGTCTACCAAAAGATGCATGTGCATGCTTAAAACGCGTTTTCGCACAAATCCGTGCGCGGGTGCTAAAAAGAGCAGCATCGGCATGCTTAGCACGTCGTTTGGTAGAAATCCACGTGCGCGTTCTGCAAAAAGCACCATTTGCATGCACATCTTGTGGTTTTTGCAGAAAACTTCATCCGCGTCTACCAAAAGATGCATGTGCATGCTTAAAACGCGTTTTCGCACAAATGCGTGCGCGGGTGCTAAAAATAGCAGCATCGGCATGCTTAGCACGTCGTTTGGTAGAAATCCACGTGCGCGTTCTGCAAAAAGCACCATTTGCATGCACATCTTGTGGTTTTGCAGAAAACTTCATCCGCGTCTACCAAAAGATGCATGTGCATGCTTAAAAACGCGTTTTCGCACAAATGCGTGCGCGGGTGCTAAAAAGAGCAGCATCGGCATGCTTAGCACGTCGTTTGGTAGAAATCTACGTCCGCGTTCTGCCAAAAGCACCATTTGCATGCACATCTTGTGGTTTTGCAGAAAACTTCATCCGCGTCTACCAAAAGATGCATGTGCATGCTTAAAACGCGTTTTCGCACAAATCCGTGCGCGGGTGCTAAAAAGAGCAGCATCGGCATGCTTAGCACGTCGTTTGGTAGAAATCCACGTGCGCGTTCTGCAACAAGCACCATTTGCATGCACATCTTGTGGTTTTGCAGAAAACTTCATCCGCGTCTACCAAAAGATGCATGTGCATGCTTAAAACGCGTTTTCGCACAAATGCGCGCGCGGGTGCTAAAAAGAGCAGCATCGGCATGCTTAGCACGTCGTTTGGTAGAAATCCACGTGCGCGTTCTGCCAAGAGCACTATTTGCATGCACATCTTGTGGTTTTGCAGAAAACTTCATCCGCGTCTACCAAAAGATGCATGTGCATGCTTAAAACGCGTTTTCGCACAAATCCGTGCGCGGGTGCTAAAAAGAGCAGCATCGGCATGCTTAGCACGTCGTTTGGTAGAAATCCACGTGCGCGTTCTGCAAAAAGCACCATTTGCATGCACATCTTGTGGTTTTGCAGAAAACTTCATCCGCGTCTACCAAAAGATGCATGTGCATGCTTAAAACGCGTTTTCGCACAAATGCGTGCGCGGGTGCTAAAAATAGCAGCATCGGCATGCTTAGCACGTCGTTTGGTAGAAATCCACGTGCGCGTTCTGCAAAAAGCACCATTTGCATGCACATCTTGTGGTTTTGCAGAAAACTTCATCCGCGTCTACCAAAAGATGCATGTGCATGCTTAAAACGCGTTTTCGCACAAATGCGTGCGCGGGTGCTAAAAAGAGCAGCATCGGCATGCTTAGCACGTCGTTTCGTAGAAATGCACGTGCGCGTTCTGCAAAAAGCACCATTTGCATGCACATCTTGTGGTTTTGCAGAAAACTTCATCCGCGTCTACCAAAAGATGCATGTGCATGCTTAAAACGCGTTTTCGCACAAATGCGTGCGCGGGTGCTAAAAAGAGCAGCATCGGCATGCTTAGCACGTCGTTTGGTAGAAATCTACGTGCGCGTTCTGCCAAAAGCACCATTTGCATGCACATCTTGTGGTTTTGCAGAAAACTTCATCCGCGTCTACCAAAAGATGCATGTGCATGCTTAAAACGCGTTTTCGCACAAATCCGTGCGCGGGTGCTAAAAAGAGCAGCATCGGCATGCTTAGCACGTCGTTTGGTAGAAATCCACGTGCGCGTTCTGCAAAAAGCACCATTTGCATGCACATCTTGTGGTTTTGCAGAAAACTTCATCCGCGTCTACCAAAAGATGCATGTGCATGCTTAAAACGCGTTTTCGCACAAATCCGTGCGCGGGTGCTAAAAAGAGCAGCATCGGCATGCTTAGCACGTCGTTTGGTAGAAATCCACGTGCGCGTTCTGCAAAAAGCACCATTTGCATGCACATCTTGTGGTTTTGCAGAAAACTTCATCCGCGTCTACCAAAAGATGCATGTGCATGCTTAAAACGCGTTTTCGCACAAATGCGTGCGCGGGTGCTAAAAATAGCAGCATCGGCATGCTTAGCACGTCGTTTGGTAGAAATCCACGTGCGCGTTCTGCAAAAAGCACCATTTGCATGCACATCTTGTGGTTTTGCAGAAAACTTCATCCGCGTCTACCAAAAGATGCATGTGCATGCTTAAAACGCGTTTTCGCACAAATGCGTGCGCGGGTGCTAAAAAGAGCAGCATCGGCATGCTTAGCACGTCGTTTGGTAGAAATCTACGTCCGCGTTCTGCCAAAAGCACCATTTGCATGCACATCTTGTGGTTTTGCAGAAAACTTCATCCGCGTCTACCAAAAGATGCATGTGCATGCTTAAAACGCGTTTTCGCACAAATCCGTGCGCCGGTGCTAAAAAGAGCAGCATCGGCATGCTTAGCACGTCGTTTGGTAGAAATCCACGTGCGCGTTCTGCAACAAGCACCATTTGCATGCACATCTTGTGGTTTTGCAGAAAACTTCATCCGCGTCTACCAAAAGATGCATGTGCATGCTTAAAACGCGTTTTCGCACAAATCCGTGCGCGGGTGCTAAAAAGAGCAGCATCGGCATGCTTAGCACGTCGTTTGGTAGAAATCCACGTGCGCGTTCTGCAAAAAGCACCATTTGCATGCACATCTTGTGGTTTTGCAGAAAACTTCATCCGCGTCTACCAAAAGATGCATGTGCATGCTTAAAACGCGTTTTTCGCACAAATCCGTGCGCGGGTGCTAAAAAGAGCAGCATCGGCATGCTTAGCACGTCGTTTGGTAGAAATCCACGTGCGCGTTCTGCAAAAAGCACCATTTGCATGCACATCTTGTGGTTTTGCAGAAAACTTCATCCGCGTCTACCAAAAGATGCATGTGCATGCTTAAAACGCGTTTTCGCACAAATGCGTGCGCGGGTGCTAAAAATAGCAGCATCGACATGCTTAGCACGTCGTTTGGTAGAAATCCACGTGCGCGTTCTGCAAAAAGCACCATTTGCATGCACATCTTGTGGTTTTGCAGAAAACTTCATCCGCGTCTACCAAAAGATGCATGTGCATGCTTAAAACGCGTTTTCGCACAAATGCGTGCGCGGGTGCTAAAAAGAGCAGCATCGGCATGCTTAGCACGTCGTTTGGTAGAAATCCACGTGCGCGTTCTGCCAAAAGCACCATTTGCATGCACATCTTGTGGTTTTGCAGAAAACTTCATCCGCGTCTACCAAAAGATGCATGTGCATGCTTAAAACGCGTTTTCGCACAAATGCGTGCGCGGGTGCTAAAAAGAGCAGCATCGGCATGCTTAGCACGTCGTTTGGTAGAAATCTACGTGCGCGTTCTGCCAAAAGCGCCATTTGCATGCACATCTTGTGGTTTTGCAGAAAACTTCATCCGCGTCTACCAAAAGATGCATGTGCATGCTTAAAACGCGTTTTCGCACAAATCCGTGCGCGGGTGCTAAAAAGAGCAGCATCGGCATGCTTAGCACGTCGTTTGGTAGAAATCCACGTGCGCGTTCTGCAAAAAGCACCATTTGCATGCACATCTTGTGGTTTTGCAGAAAACTTCATCCGCGTCTACCAAAAGATGCATGTGCATGCTTAAAACGCGTTTTCGCACAAATCCGTGCGCGGGTGCTAAAAAGAGCAGCATCGGCATGCTTAGCACGTCGTTTGGTAGAAATCCACGTGCGCGTTCTGCAAAAAGCACCATTTGCATGCACATCTTGTGGTTTTGCAGAAAACTTCATCCGCGTCTACCAAAAGATGCATGTGCATGCTTAAAACGCGTTTTCGCACAAATGCGTGCGCGGGTGCTAAAAATAGCAGCATCGGCATGCTTAGCACGTCGTTTGGTAGAAATCCACGTGCGCGTTCTGCAAAAAGCACCATTTGCATGCACATCTTGTGGTTTTGCAGAAAACTTCATCCGCGTCTACCAAAAGATGCATGTGCATGCTTAAAACGCGTTTTCGCACAAATGCGTGCGCGGGTGCTAAAAAGAGCAGCATCGGCATGCTTAGCACGTCGTTTGGCAGAAATCTACGTGCGCGTTCTGCCAAAAGCACCATTTGCATGCACATCTTGTGGTTTTGCAGAAAACTTCATCCGCGTCTACCAAAAGATGCATGTGCATGCTTAAAACGCGTTTTCGCACAAATCCGTGCGCGGGTGCTAAAAAGAGCAGCATCGGCATGCTTAGCACGTCGTTTGGTAGAAATCCACGTGCGCGTTCTGCAAAATCACCATTTGCATGCACATCTTGTAGTTTTGCAGAAAACTTCATCCGCGTCTACCAAAAGATGTATGTGCATGCTTAAAACGCGTTTTCGCACAAATGCATGCGCGGGTGCTAAAAAGAGCAGCATCGGCATGCTTAGCACGTCGTTTGGTAGAAATCTACGTGCACGTTCTGCCAAAAGCACCATTTGCATGCACATCTTGTGGTTTTGCAGAAAACTTCATCCGCGTCTACCAAAAGATGCATGTGCATGCTTAAAACGCGTTTTCGCACAAATCCGTGCGCGGGTGCTAAAAAGAGCAGCATCGGCATGCTTAGCACGTCGTTTGGTAGAAATCCACGTGCGCGTTCTGCAAAAAACACCATTTGCATGCACATCTTGTGGTTTTGCAGAAAACTTCATCCGCGTCTACCAAAAGATGCATGTGCATGCTTAAAACGCGTTTTCGCACAAATGCATGCGCGGGTGCTAAAAAGAGCAGCATCGGCATGCTTAGCACGTCGTTTGGTAGAAATCCACGAGCGCGTTCTGCAAAAAGCACCATTTGCATGCACATCTTGTGGTTTTGCAGAAAACTTCATCCGCGTCTACCAAAAGATGCATGTGCATGCTTAAAACGCGTTTTCGCACAAATCCGTGCGCGGGTGCTAAAAAGAGCAGCATCGGCATGCTTAGCACGTCGTTTGGTAGAAATCTACGTGCGCGTTCTGCCAAAAGCACCATTTGCATGCACATCTTGTGGTTTTGCTGAAAATTTCATCCGCGTCTACCAAAAGATGCATGTGCATGCTTAAAACGCGTTTTCGCACAAATCCGTGCGCGGGTGCTAAAAAGAGCAGCATCGGCATGCTTAGCACGTCGTTTGGTAGAAATCCACGTGCGCGTTCTGCAAAAAGCACCATTTGCATGCACATCTTGTGGTTTTGCAGAAAACTTCATCCGCGTCTACCAAAAGATGCATGTGCATGCTTAAAACGCGTTTTCGCACAAATCCGTGCGCGGGTGCTAAAAAGAGCAGCATCGGCATGCTTAGCACGTCGTTTGGTAGAAATCCACGTGCGCGTTCTGCAAAAAGCACCATTTGCATGCACATCTTGTGGTTTTGCAGAAAACTTCATCCGCGTCTACCAAAAGATGCATGTGCATGCTTAAAACGCGTTTTCGCACAAATGCGTGCGCGGGTGCTAAAAGGAGCAGCATCGGCATGCTTAGCACGTCGTTTGGTAGAAATCTACGTGCGCGTTCTGCCAAAAGCACCATTTGCATGCACATCTTGTGGTTTTGCAGAAAACTTCATCCGCGTCTACCAAAAGATGCATGTGCATGCTTTAAAACGCGTTTTCGCACAAATCCGTGCGCGGGTGCTAAAAAGAGCAGCATCGGCATGCTTAGCACGTCGTTTGGTAGAAATCCACGTGCGCGTTCTGCAAAAAGCACCATTTGCACGCACATCTTGTGGTTTTGCAGAAAACTTCATCCGCGTCTATCAAAAGATGCATGTGCATGCTTAAAACGCGTTTTCGCACAAATGCGTGCGCGGGTGCTAAAAAGAGCAGCATCGGCATGCTTAGCACGTCGTTTGGTAGAAATCCACGTGCGCGTTCTGCCAAAAGCACCATTTGCATGCACATCTTGTGGTTTTGCAGAAAACTTCATCCGCGTCTACCAAAAGATGCATGTGCATGCTTAAAACGCGTTTTCGCACAAATCCGTGCGCGGGTGCTAAAAAGAGCAGCATCGGCATGCTTAGCACGTCGTTTGGTAGAAATCCACGTGCGCGTTCTGCAAAAAGCACCATTTGCATGCACATCTTGTGGTTTTGCAGAAAACTTCATCCGCGTCTACCAAAAGATGCATGTGCATGCTTAAAACGCGTTTTCGCACAAATGCGTGCGCGGGTGCTAAAAAGAGCAGCATCGGCATGCTTAGCACGTCGTTTGGTAGAAATCTACGTGCGCGTTCTGCCAAAAGCACCATTTGCATGCACATCTTGTGGTTTTGCAGAAAACTTCATCCGCGTCTACCAAAAGATGCATGTGCATGCTTAAAACGCGTTTTCGCACAAATCCGTGCGCGGGTACTAAAAAGAGCAGCATCGGCATGCTTAGCACGTCGTTTGGTAGAAATCCACGTGCGCGTTCTGCAAAAAGCACCATTTGCATGCACATCTTGTGGTTTTGCAGAAAACTTCATCCGCGTCTACCAAAAGATGCATGTGCATGCTTAAAACGCGTTTTCGCACAAATCCGTGCGCGGGTGCTAAAAAGAGCAGCATCGGCATGCTTAGCACGTCGTTTGGTAGAAATCCACGTGCGCGTTCTGCAAAAAGCACCATTTGCATGCACATCTTGTGGTTTTGCAGAAAACTTCATCCGCGTCTACCAAAAGATGCATGTGCATGCTTAAAACGCGTTTTCGCACAAATGCGTGCGCGGGTGCTAAAAATAGCAGCATCGGCATGCTTAGCACGTCGTTTGGTAGAAATCCACGTGCGCGTTCTGCAAAAAGCACCATTTGCATGCACATCTTGTGGTTTTGCAGAAAACTTCATCCGCGTCTACCAAAAGATGCATGTGCATGCTTAAAACGCGTTTTCGCACAAATCCGTGCGCGGGTGCTAAAAAGAGCAGCATCGGCATGCTTAGCACGTCGTTTGGTAGAAATCCACGTGCGCGTTCTGCAAAAAGCACCATTTGCATGCACATCTTGTGGTTTTGCAGAAAACTTCATCCGCGTCTACCAAAAGATGCATGTGCATGCTTAAAACGCGTTTTCGCACAAATCCGTGCGCGGGTGCTAAAAAGAGCAGCATCGGCATGCTTAGCACGTCGTTTGGTAGAAATCCACGTGCGCGTTCTGCAAAAGCACCATTTGCATGCACATCTTGTGGTTTTGCAGAAAACTTCATCCGCGTCTACCAAAAGATGCATGTGCATGCTTAAAACGCGTTTTCGCACAAATGCATGCGCGGGTGCTAAAAAGAGCAGCATCGGCATGCTTAGCACGTCGTTTGGTAGAAATCCACGTGCGCGTTCTGCAAAAAGCACCACTTGCATGCACATCTTGTGGTTTTGCAGAAAACTTCATCCGCGTCTACCAAAAGATGCATGTGCATGCTTAAAACGCGTTTTCGCACAAATGCGTGCGCGGGTGCTAAAAAGAGCAGCATCGGCATGCTTAGCACGTCGTTTGGTAGAAATCCACGTGCGCGTTCTGCCAAAAGCACCATTTGCATACACATCTTGTGGTGGTTTTGCAGAAAACTTCATCCGCGTCTACCAAAAGATGCATGTGCATGCTTAAAACGCGTTTTCGCACAAATCCGTGCGCGGGTGCTAAAAGAGCAGCATCGGCATGCTTAGCACGTCGTTTGGTAGAAATCCACGTGCGCGTTCTGCAAAAAGCACCATTTGCATGCACATCTTGTGGTTTTGCAGAAAACTTCATCCGCGTCTACCAAAAGATGCATGTGCATGCTTAAAACGCGTTTTCGCACAAATGCGTGCGCGGGTGCTAAAAATAGCAGCATCGGCATGCTTAGCACGTCGTTTGGTAGAAATCCACGTGCGCGTTCTGCAAAAAGCACCATTTGCATGCACATCTTGTGGTTTTGCAGAAAACTTCATCCGCGTCTACCAAAAGATGCATGTGCATGCTTAAAACGCGTTTTCGCACAAATCCGTGCGCGGGTGCTAAAAAGAGCAGCATCGGCATGCTTAGCACGTCGTTTGGTAGAAATCCACGTGCGCGTTCTGCAAAAAGCACCATTTGCATGCACATCTTGTGGTTTTGCAGAAAACTTCATCCGCGTCTACCAAAAGATGCATGTGCATGCTTAAAACGCGTTTTCGCACAAATCCGTGCGCGGGTGCTAAAAAGAGCAGCATCGGCATGCTTAGCACGTCGTTTGGTAGAAATCCACGTGCGCGTTCTGCAAAAAGCACCATTTGCATGCACATCTTGTGGTTTTGCAGAAAACTTCATCCGCGTCTACCAAAAGATGCATGTGCATGCTTAAAACGCGTTTTCGCACAAATGCGTGCGCGGGTGCTAAAAATAGCAGCATCGACATGCTTAGCACGTCGTTTGGTAGAAATCCACGTGCGCGTTCTGCAAAAAGCACCATTTGCATGCACATCTTGTGGTTTTGCAGAAAACTTCATCCGCGTCTACCAAAAGATGCATGTGCATGCTTAAAACGCGTTTTCGCACAAATGCGTGCGCGGGTGCTAAAAAGAGCAGCATCGGCATGCTTAGCACGTCGTTTGGTAGAAATCCACGTGCGCGTTCTGCAAAAAGCACCATTTGCATGCACATCTTGTGGTTTTGCAGAAAACTTCATCCGCGTCTACCAAAAGATGCATGTGCATGCTTAAAACGCGTTTTCGCACAAATGCGTGCGCGGGTGCTAAAAAGAGCAGCATCGGCATGCTTAGCACGTCGTTTGGTAGAAATCTACGTGCGCGTTCTGCCAAAAGCGCCATTTGCATGCACATCTTGTGGTTTTGCAGAAAACTTCATCCGCGTCTACCAAAAGATGCATGTGCATGCTTAAAACGCGTTTTCGCACAAATCCGTGCGCGGGTGCTAAAAAGAGCAGCATCGGCATGCTTAGCACGTCGTTTGGTAGAAATCCACGTGCGCGTTCTGCAAAAAGCACCATTTGCATGCACATCTTGTGGTTTTGCAGAAAACTTCATCCGCGTCTACCAAAAGATGCATGTGCATGCTTAAAACGCGTTTTCGCACAAATCCGTGCGCGGGTGCTAAAAAGAGCAGCATCGGCATGCTTAGCACGTCGTTTGGTAGAAATCCACGTGCGCGTTCTGCAAAAAGCACCATTTGCATGCACATCTTGTGGTTTTGCAGAAAACTTCATCCGCGTCTACCAAAAGATGCATGTGCATGCTTAAAACGCGTTTTCGCACAAATGCGTGCGCGGGTGCTAAAAATAGCAGCATCGGCATGCTTAGCACGTCGTTTGGTAGAAATCCACGTGCGCGTTCTGCAAAAAGCACCATTTGCATGCACATCTTGTGGTTTTGCAGAAAACTTCATCCGCGTCTACCAAAAGATGCATGTGCATGCTTAAAACGCGTTTTCGCACAAATGCGTGCGCGGGTGCTAAAAAGAGCAGCATCGGCATGCTTAGCACGTCGTTTGGCAGAAATCTACGTGCGCGTTCTGCCAAAAGCACCATTTGCATGCACATCTTGTGGTTTTGCAGAAAACTTCATCCGCGTCTACCAAAAGATGCATGTGCATGCTTAAAACGCGTTTTCGCACAAATCCGTGCGCGGGTGCTAAAAAGAGCAGCATCGGCATGCTTAGCACGTCGTTTGGTAGAAATCCACGTGCGCGTTCTGCAAAAAGCACCATTTGCATGCACATCTTGTGGTTTTGCAGAAAACTTCATCCGCGTCTACCAAAAGATGCATGTGCATGCTTAAAACGCGTTTTCGCACAAATCCGTGCGCGGGTGCTAAAAAGAGCAGCATCGGCATGCTTAGCACGTCGTTTGGTAGAAATCCACGTGCGCGTTCTGCAAAAAGCACCATTTGCATGCACATCTTGTAGTTTTGCAGAAAACTTCATCCGCGTCTACCAAAAGATGTATGTGCATGCTTAAAACGCGTTTTCGCACAAATGCATGCGCGGGTGCTAAAAAGAGCAGCATCGGCATGCTTAGCACGTCGTTTGGTAGAAATCTACGTGCACGTTCTGCCAAAAGCACCATTTGCATGCACATCTTGTGGTTTTGCAGAAAACTTCATCCGCGTCTACCAAAAGATGCATGTGCATGCTTAAAACGCGTTTTCGCACAAATCCGTGCGCGGGTGCTAAAAAGAGCAGCATCGGCATGCTTAGCACGTCGTTTGGTAGAAATCCACGTGCGCGTTCTGCAAAAAACACCATTTGCATGCACATCTTGTGGTTTTGCAGAAAACTTCATCCGCGTCTACCAAAAGATGCATGTGCATGCTTAAAACGCGTTTTCGCACAAATGCATGCGCGGGTGCTAAAAAGAGCAGCATCGGCATGCTTAGCACGTCGTTTGGTAGAAATCCACGAGCGCGTTCTGGAAAAAGCACCATTTGCATGCACATCTTGTGGTTTTGCAGAAAACTTCATCCGCGTCTACCAAAAGATGCATGTGCATGCTTAAAACGCGTTTTCGCACAAATCCGTGCGCGGGTGCTAAAAAGAGCAGCATCGGCATGCTTAGCACGTCGTTTGGTAGAAATCTACGTGCGCGTTCTGCCAAAAGCACCATTTGCATGCACATCTTGTGGTTTTGCTGAAAATTTCATCCGCGTCTACCAAAAGATGCATGTGCATGCTTAAAACGCGTTTTCGCACAAATCCGTGCGCGGGTGCTAAAAAGAGCAGCATCGGCATGCTTAGCACGTCGTTTGGTAGAAATCCACGTGCGCGTTCTGCAAAAAGCACCATTTGCATGCACATCTTGTGGTTTTGCAGAAAACTTCATCCGCGTCTACCAAAAGATGCATGTGCATGCTTAAAACGCGTTTTCGCACAAATCCGTGCGCGGGTGCTAAAAAGAGCAGCATCGGCATGCTTAGCACGTCGTTTGGTAGAAATCCACGTGCGCGTTCTGCAAAAAGCACCATTTGCATGCACATCTTGTGGTTTTGCAGAAAACTTCATCCGCGTCTACCAAAAGATGCATGTGCATGCTTAAAACGCGTTTTCGCACAAATGCGTGCGCGGGTGCTAAAAGGAGCAGCATCGGCATGCTTAGCACGTCGTTTGGTAGAAATCTACGTGCGCGTTCTGCCAAAAGCACCATTTGCATGCACATCTTGTGGTTTTGCAGAAAACTTCATCCGCGTCTACCAAAAGATGCATGTGCATGCTTAAAACGCGTTTTCGCACAAATCCGTGCGCGGGTGCTAAAAAGAGCAGCATCGGCATGCTTAGCACGTCGTTTGGTAGAAATCCACGTGCGCGTTCTGCAAAAAGCACCATTTGCACGCACATCTTGTGGTTTTGCAGAAAACTTCATCCGCGTCTATCAAAAGATGCATGTGCATGCTTAAAACGCGTTTTCGCACAAATGCGTGCGCGGGTGCTAAAAAGAGCAGCATCGGCATGCTTAGCACGTCGTTTGGTAGAAATCCACGTGCGCGTTCTGCCAAAAGCACCATTTGCATGCACATCTTGTGGTTTTGCAGAAAACTTCATCCGCGTCTACCAAAAGATGCATGTGCATGCTTAAAACGCGTTTTCGCACAAATCCGTGCGCGGGTGCTAAAAAGAGCAGCATCGGCATGCTTAGCACGTCGTTTGGTAGAAATCCACGTGCGCGTTCTGCAAAAAGCACCATTTGCATGCACATCTTGTGGTTTTGCAGAAAACTTCATCCGCGTCTACCAAAAGATGCATGTGCATGCTTAAAACGCGTTTTCGCACAAATGCGTGCGCGGGTGCTAAAAAGAGCAGCATCGGCATGCTTAGCACGTCGTTTGGTAGAAATCTACGTGCGCGTTCTGCCAAAAGCACCATTTGCATGCACATCTTGTGGTTTTGCAGAAAACTTCATCCGCGTCTACCAAAAGATGCATGTGCATGCTTAAAACGCGTTTTCGCACAAATCCGTGCGCGGGTACTAAAAAGAGCAGCATCGGCATGCTTAGCACGTCGTTTGGTAGAAATCCACGTGCGCGTTCTGCAAAAAGCACCATTTGCATGCACATCTTGTGGTTTTGCAGAAAACTTCATCCGCGTCTACCAAAAGATGCATGTGCATGCTTAAAACGCGTTTTCGCACAAATCCGTGCGCGGGTGCTAAAAAGAGCAGCATCGGCATGCTTAGCACGTCGTTTGGTAGAAATCCACGTGCGCGTTCTGCAAAAAGCACCATTTGCATGCACATCTTGTGGTTTTGCAGAAAACTTCATCCGCGTCTACCAAAAGATGCATGTGCATGCTTAAAACGCGTTTTCGCACAAATGCGTGCGCGGGTGCTAAAAATAGCAGCATCGGCATGCTTAGCACGTCGTTTGGTAGAAATCCACGTGCGCGTTCTGCAAAAAGCACCATTTGCATGCACATCTTGTGGTTTTGCAGAAAACTTCATCCGCGTCTACCAAAAGATGCATGTGCATGCTTAAAACGCGTTTTCGCACAAATCCGTGCGCGGGTGCTAAAAAGAGCAGCATCGGCATGCTTAGCACGTCGTTTGGTAGAAATCCACGTGCGCGTTCTGCAAAAAGCACCATTTGCATGCACATCTTGTGGTTTTGCAGAAAACTTCATCCGCGTCTACCAAAAGATGCATGTGCATGCTTAAAACGCGTTTTCGCACAAATCCGTGCGCGGGTGCTAAAAAGAGCAGCATCGGCATGCTTAGCACGTCGTTTGGTAGAAATCCACGTGCGCGTTCTGCAAAAAGCACCATTTGCATGCACATCTTGTGGTTTTGCAGAAAACTTCATCCGCGTCTACCAAAAGATGCATGTGCATGCTTAAAACGCGTTTTCGCACAAATGCATGCGCGGGTGCTAAAAAGAGCAGCATCGGCATGCTTAGCACGTCGTTTGGTAGAAATCCACGTGCGCGTTCTGCAAAAAGCACCACTTGCATGCACATCTTGTGGTTTTGCAGAAAACTTCATCCGCGTCTACCAAAAGATGCATGTGCATGCTTAAAACGCGTTTTCGCACAAATGCGTGCGCGGGTGCTAAAAAGAGCAGCATCGGCATGCTTAGCACGTCGTTTGGTAGAAATCCACGTGCGCGTTCTGCCAAAAGCACCATTTGCATACACATCTTGTGGTTTTGCAGAAAACTTCATCCGCGTCTACCAAAAGATGCATGTGCATGCTTAAAACGCGTTTTCGCACAAATCCGTGCGCGGGTGCTAAAAAGAGCAGCATCGGCATGCTTAGCACGTCGTTTGGTAGAAATCCACGTGCGCGTTCTGCAAAAAGCACCATTTGCATGCACATCTTGTGGTTTTGCAGAAAACTTCATCCGCGTCTACCAAAAGATGCATGTGCATGCTTAAAACGCGTTTTCGCACAAATGCGTGCGCGGGTGCTAAAAATAGCAGCATCGGCATGCTTAGCACGTCGTTTGGTAGAAATCCACGTGCGCGTTCTGCAAAAAGCACCATTTGCATGCACATCTTGTGGTTTTGCAGAAAACTTCATCCGCGTCTACCAAAAGATGCATGTGCATGCTTAAAACGCGTTTTCGCACAAATGCGTGCGCGGGTGCTAAAAAGAGCAGCATCGGCATGCTTAGCACGTCGTTTGGTAGAAATCTACGTGCGCGTTCTGCCAAAAGCGCCATTTGCATGCACATCTTGTGGTTTTGCAGAAAACTTCATCCGCGTCTACCAAAAGATGCATGTGCATGCTTAAAACGCGTTTTCGCACAAATCCGTGCGCGGGTGCTAAAAAGAGCAGCATCGGCATGCTTAGCACGTCGTTTGGTAGAAATCCACGTGCGCGTTCTGCAAAAAGCACCATTTGCATGCACATCTTGTGGTTTTGCAGAAAACTTCATCCGCGTCTACCAAAAGATGCATGTGCATGCTTAAAACGCGTTTTCGCACAAATCCGTGCGCGGGTGCTAAAAAGAGCAGCATCGGCATGCTTAGCACGTCGTTTGGTAGAAATCCACGTGCGCGTTCTGCAAAAAGCACCATTTGCATGCACATCTTGTGGTTTTGCAGAAAACTTCATCCGCGTCTACCAAAAGATGCATGTGCATGCTTAAAACGCGTTTTCGCACAAATGCGTGCGCGGGTGCTAAAAATAGCAGCATCGGCATGCTTAGCACGTCGTTTGGTAGAAATCCACGTGCGCGTTCTGCAAAAAGCACCATTTGCATGCACATCTTGTGGTTTTGCAGAAAACTTCATCCGCGTCTACCAAAAGATGCATGTGCATGCTTAAAACGCGTTTTCGCACAAATGCGTGCGCGGGTGCTAAAAAGAGCAGCATCGGCATGCTTAGCACGTCGTTTGGCAGAAATCTACGTGCGCGTTCTGCCAAAAGCACCATTTGCATGCACATCTTGTGGTTTTGCAGAAAACTTCATCCGCGTCTACCAAAAGATGCATGTGCATGCTTAAAACGCGTTTTCGCACAAATCCGTGCGCGGGTGCTAAAAAGAGCAGCATCGGCATGCTTAGCACGTCGTTTGGTAGAAATCCACGTGCGCGTTCTGCAAAAAGCACCATTTGCATGCACATCTTGTGGTTTTGCAGAAAACTTCATCCGCGTCTACCAAAAGATGCATGTGCATGCTTAAAACGCGTTTTCGCACAAATCCGTGCGCGGGTGCTAAAAAGAGCAGCATCGGCATGCTTAGCACGTCGTTTGGTAGAAATCCACGTGCGCGTTCTGCAAAAAGCACCATTTGCATGCACATCTTGTAGTTTTGCAGAAAACTTCATCCGCGTCTACCAAAAGATGTATGTGCATGCTTAAAACGCGTTTTCGCACAAATGCATGCGCGGGTGCTAAAAACAGCAGCATCGGCATGCTTAGCACGTCGTTTGGTAGAAATCTACGTGCACGTTCTGCCAAAAGCACCATTTGCATGCACATCTTGTGGTTTTGCAGAAAACTTCATCCGCGTCTACCAAAAGATGCATGTGCATGCTTAAAACGCGTTTTCGCACAAATCCGTGCGCGGGTGCTAAAAAGAGCAGCATCGGCATGCTTAGCACGTCGTTTGGTAGAAATCCACGTGCGCGTTCTGCGAAAAACACCATTTGCATGCACATCTTGTGGTTTTGCAGAAAACTTCATCCGCGTCTACCAAAAGATGCATGTGCATGCTTAAAACGCGTTTTCGCACAAATGCATGCGCGGGTGCTAAAAAGAGCAGCATCGGCATGCTTAGCACGTCGTTTGGTAGAAATCCACGAGCGCGTTCTGCAAAAAGCACCATTTGCATGCACATCTTGTGGTTTTGCAGAAAACTTCATCCGCGTCTACCAAAAGATGCATGTGCATGCTTAAAACGCGTTTTCGCACAAATCCGTGCGCGGGTGCTAAAAAGAGCAGCATCGGCATGCTTAGCACGTCGTTTGGTAGAAATCTACGTGCGCGTTCTGCCAAAAGCACCATTTGCATGCACATCTTGTGGTTTTGCTGAAAATTTCATCCGCGTCTACCAAAAGATGCATGTGCATGCTTAAAACGCGTTTTCGCACAAATCCGTGCGCGGGTGCTAAAAAGAGCAGCATCGGCATGCTTAGCACGTCGTTTGGTAGAAATCCACGTGCGCGTTCTGCAAAAAGCACCATTTGCATGCACATCTTGTGGTTTTGCAGAAAACTTCATCCGCGTCTACCAAAAGATGCATGTGCATGCTTAAAACGCGTTTTCGCACAAATCCGTGCGCGGGTGCTAAAAAGAGCAGCATCGGCATGCTTAGCACGTCGTTTGGTAGAAATCCACGTGCGCGTTCTGCAAAAAGCACCATTTGCATGCACATCTTGTGGTTTTGCAGAAAACTTCATCCGCGTCTACCAAAAGATGCATGTGCATGCTTAAAACGCGTTTTCGCACAAATGCGTGCGCGGGTGCTAAAAGGAGCAGCATCGGCATGCTTAGCACGTCGTTTGGTAGAAATCTACGTGCGCGTTCTGCCAAAAGCACCATTTGCATGCACATCTTGTGGTTTTGCAGAAAACTTCATCCGCGTCTACCAAAAGATGCATGTGCATGCTTAAAACGCGTTTTCGCACAAATCCGTGCGCGGGTGCTAAAAAGAGCAGCATCGGCATGCTTAGCACGTCGTTTGGTAGAAATCCACGTGCGCGTTCTGCAAAAAGCACCATTTGCACGCACATCTTGTGGTTTTGCAGAAAACTTCATCCGCGTCTATCAAAAGATGCATGTGCATGCTTAAAACGCGTTTTCGCACAAATGCGTGCGCGGGTGCTAAAAAGAGCAGCATCGGCATGCTTAGCACGTCGTTTGGTAGAAATCCACGTGCGCGTTCTGCCAAAAGCACCATTTGCATGCACATCTTGTGGTTTTGCAGAAAACTTCATCCGCGTCTACCAAAAGATGCATGTGCATGCTTAAAACGCGTTTTCGCACAAATCCGTGCGCGGGTGCTAAAAAGAGCAGCATCGGCATGCTTAGCACGTCGTTTGGTAGAAATCCACGTGCGCGTTCTGCAAAAAGCACCATTTGCATGCACATCTTGTGGTTTTGCAGAAAACTTCATCCGCGTCTACCAAAAGATGCATGTGCATGCTTAAAACGCGTTTTCGCACAAATGCGTGCGCGGGTGCTAAAAAGAGCAGCATCGGCATGCTTAGCACGTCGTTTGGTAGAAATCTACGTGCGCGTTCTGCCAAAAGCACCATTTGCATGCACATCTTGTGGTTTTGCAGAAAACTTCATCCGCGTCTACCAAAAGATGCATGTGCATGCTTAAAACGCGTTTTCGCACAAATCCGTGCGCGGGTACTAAAAAGAGCAGCATCGGCATGCTTAGCACGTCGTTTGGTAGAAATCCACGTGCGCGTTCTGCAAAAAGCACCATTTGCATGCACATCTTGTGGTTTTGCAGAAAACTTCATCCGCGTCTACCAAAAGATGCATGTGCATGCTTAAAACGCGTTTTCGCACAAATCCTTTCGCGGGTGCTAAAAAGAGCAGCATCGGCATGCTTAGCACGTCGTTTGGTAGAAATCCACGTGCGCGTTCTGCAAAAAGCACCATTTGCATGCACATCTTGTGGTTTTGCAGAAAACTTCATCCGCGTCTACCAAAAGATGCATGTGCATGCTTAAAACGCGTTTTCGCACAAATGCGTGCGCGGGTGCTAAAAATAGCAGCATCGGCATGCTTAGCACGTCGTTTGGTAGAAATCCACGTGCGCGTTCTGCAAAAAGCACCATTTGCATGCACATCTTGTGGTTTTGCAGAAAACTTCATCCGCGTCTACCAAAAGATGCATGTGCATGCTTAAAACGCGTTTTCGCACAAATCCGTGCGCGGGTGCTAAAAAGAGCAGCATCGGCATGCTTAGCACGTCGTTTGGTAGAAATCCACGTGCGCGTTCTGCAAAAAGCACCATTTGCATGCACATCTTGTGGTTTTGCAGAAAACTTCATCCGCGTCTACCAAAAGATGCATGTGCATGCTTAAAACGCGTTTTCGCACAAATCCGTGCGCGGGTGCTAAAAAGAGCAGCATCGGCATGCTTAGCACGTCGTTTGGTAGAAATCCACGTGCGCGTTCTGCAAAAAGCACCATTTGCATGCACATCTTGTGGTTTTGCAGAAAACTTCATCCGCGTCTACCAAAAGATGCATGTGCATGCTTAAAACGCGTTTTCGCACAAATGCATGCGCGGGTGCTAAAAAGAGCAGCATCGGCATGCTTAGCACGTCGTTTGGTAGAAATCCACGTGCGCGTTCTGCAAAAAGCACCACTTGCATGCACATCTTGTGGTTTTGCAGAAAACTTCATCCGCGTCTACCAAAAGATGCATGTGCATGCTTAAAACGCGTTTTCGCACAAATGCGTGCGCGGGTGCTAAAAAGAGCAGCATCGGCATGCTTAGCACGTCGTTTGGTAGAAATCCACGTGCGCGTTCTGCCAAAAGCACCATTTGCATACACATCTTGTGGTTTTGCAGAAAACTTCATCCGCGTCTACCAAAAGATGCATGTGCATGCTTAAAACGCGTTTTCGCACAAATCCGTGCGCGGGTGCTAAAAAGAGCAGCATCGGCATGCTTAGCACGTCGTTTGGTAGAAATCCACGTGCGCGTTCTGCAAAAAGCACCATTTGCATGCACATCTTGTGGTTTTGCAGAAAACTTCATCCGCGTCTACCAAAAGATGCATGTGCATGCTTAAAACGCGTTTTCGCACAAATGCGTGCGCGGGTGCTAAAAATAGCAGCATCGGCATGCTTAGCACGTCGTTTGGTAGAAATCCACGTGCGCGTTCTGCAAAAAGCACCATTTGCATGCACATCTTGTGGTTTTGCAGAAAACTTCATCCGCGTCTACCAAAAGATGCATGTGCATGCTTAAAACGCGTTTTCGCACAAATCCGTGCGCGGGTGCTAAAAAGAGCAGCATCGGCATGCTTAGCACGTCGTTTGGTAGAAATCCACGTGCGCGTTCTGCAAAAAGCACCATTTGCATGCACATCTTGTGGTTTTGCAGAAAACTTCATCCGCGTCTACCAAAAGATGCATGTGCATGCTTAAAACGCGTTTTCGCACAAATCCGTGCGCGGGTGCTAAAAAGAGCAGCATCGGCATGCTTAGCACGTCGTTTGGTAGAAATCCACGTGCGCGTTCTGCAAAAAGCACCATTTGCATGCACATCTTGTGGTTTTGCAGAAAACTTCATCCGCGTCTACCAAAAGATGCATGTGCATGCTTAAAACGCGTTTTCGCACAAATGCGTGCGCGGGTGCTAAATATAGCAGCATCGGCATGCTTAGCACGTCGTTTGGTAGAAATCCACGTGCGCGTTCTGCAAAAAGCACCATTTGCATGCACATCTTGTGGTTTTGCAGAAAACTTCATCCGCGTCTACCAAAAGATGCATGTGCATGCTTAAAACGCGTTTTCGCACAAATGCGTGCGCGGGTGCTAAAAAGAGCAGCATCGGCATGCTTAGCACGTCGTTTGGCAGAAATCTACGTGCGCGTTCTGCCAAAAGCACCATTTGCATGCACATCTTGTGGTTTTGCAGAAAACTTCATCCGCGTCTACCAAAAGATGCATGTGCATGCTTAAAACGCGTTTTCGCACAAATCCGTGCGCGGGTGCTAAAAAGAGCAGCATCGGCATGCTTAGCACGTCGTTTGGTAGAAATCCACGTGCGCGTTCTGCAAAAAGCACCATTTGCATGCACATCTTGTGGTTTTGCAGAAAACTTCATCCGCGTCTACCAAAAGATGCATGTGCATGCTTAAAACGCGTTTTCGCACAAATCCGTGCGCGGGTGCTAAAAAGAGCAGCATCGGCATGCTTAGCACGTCGTTTGGTAGAAATCCACGTGCGCGTTCTGCAAAAAGCACCATTTGCATGCACATCTTGTAGTTTTGCAGAAAACTTCATCCGCGTCTACCAAAAGATGTATGTGCATGCTTAAAACGCGTTTTCGCACAAATGCATGCGCGGGTGCTAAAAAGAGCAGCATCGGCATGCTTAGCACGTCGTTTGGTAGAAATTTAGGTGCACGTTCTGCCAAAAGCACCATTTGCATGCACATCTTGTGGTTTTGCAGAAAACTTCATCCGCGTCTACCAAAAGATGCATGTGCATGCTTAAAACGCGTTTTCGCACAAATCCGTGCGCGGGTGCTAAAAAGAGCAGCATCGGCATGCTTAGCACGTCGTTTGGTAGAAATCCACGTGCGCGTTCTGCAAAAAACACCATTTGCATGCACATCTTGTGGTTTTGCAGAAAACTTCATCCGCGTCTACCAAAAGATGCATGTGCATGCTTAAAACGCGTTTTCGCACAAATGCATGCGCGGGTGCTAAAAAGAGCAGCATCGGCATGCTTAGCACGTCGTTTGGTAGAAATCCACGAGCGCGTTCTGCAAAAAGCACCATTTGCATGCACATCTTGTGGTTTTGCAGAAAACTTCATCCGCGTCTACCAAAAGATGCATGTGCATGCTTAAAACGCGTTTTCGCACAAATCCGTGCGCGGGTGCTAAAAAGAGCAGCATCGGCATGCTTAGCACGTCGTTTGGTAGAAATCTACGTGCGCGTTCTGCCAAAAGCACCATTTGCATGCACATCTTGTGGTTTTGCTGAAAACTTCATCCGCGTCTACCAAAAGATGCATGTGCATGCTTAAAACGCGTTTTCGCACAAATCCGTGCGCGGGTGCTAAAAAGAGCAGCATCGGCATGCTTAGCACGTCGTTTGGTAGAAATCCACGTGCGCGTTCTGCAAAAAGCACCATTTGCATGCACATCTTGTGGTTTTGCAGAAAACTTCATCCGCGTCTACCAAAAGATGCATGTGCATGCTTAAAACGCGTTTTCGCACAAATGCGTGCGCGGGTGCTAAAAAGAGCAGCATCGGCATGCTTAGCACGATGTTTGGTAGAAATCCACGTGCGCGTTCTGCAAAAAGCACCATTTGCATGCACATCTTGTGGTTTTGCAGAAAACTTCATCCGCGTCTGCCAAAAGATGCATGTGCATGCTTAAAACGCGTTTTCGCACAAATGCATGCGCGGGTGCTAAAAAGAGCAGCATCGGCATGCTTAGCACGTCGTTTGGTAGAAATCCACGTGCGCGTTCTGCAAAAAGCACCATTTGCATGCACATCTTGTGGTTTTGCAGAAAACGTCATCCGCGTCTACCAAAAGATGCATGTGCATGCTTAAAACGCGTTTTCGCACAAATCCGTGCGCGGGTGCTAAAAAGAGCAGCATCGGCATGCTTAGCACGTCGTTTGGTAGAAATCCACGTGCGCGTTCTGCAAAAAGCACCATTTGCATGCACATCTTGTGGTTTTGCAGAAAACTTCATCCGCGTCTACCAAAAGATGCATGTGCATGCTTAAAACGCGTTTTCGCACAAATGCGTGCGCGGGTGCTAAAAAGAGCAGCATCGGCATGCTTAGCACGTCGTTTGGTAGAAATCCACGTGCGCGTTCTGCCAAAAGCACCATTTGCATGCACATCTTGTGGTTTTGCAGAAAACTTCATCCGCGTCTACCAAAAGATGCATGTGCATGCTTAAAACGCGTTTTCGCACAAATCCGTGCGCGGGTGCTAAAAAGAGCAGCATCGGCATGTTTAGCACGTCGTTTGGTAGAAATCCACGTGCGCGTTCTGCAAAAAGCACCATTTGCATGCACATCTTGTGGTTTTGCAGAAAACTTCATCCGCGTCTACCAAAAGATGCATGTGCATGCTTAAAACGCGTTTTCGCACAAATGCGTGCGCGGGTGCTAAAAAGAGCAGCATCGGCATGCTTAGCACGTCGTTTGGTAGAAATCCACGAGCGCGTTCTGCAAAAAGCACCAATTGCATGCACATCTTGTGGTTTTGCAGAAAACCATCCGCGTCTACCAAAAGATGCATGTGCATGCTTAAAACGCGTTTTCGCAGAAATGCGTGCGCGGGTGCTAAAAAGAGCAGCATCGGCATGCTTAGCACGTCGTTTGGTAGAAATCCACGTGCGCGTTCTGCCAAAAGCACCATTTGCATGCACATCTTGTGGTTTTGCAGAAAACTTCATCCGCGTCTACCAAAAGATGCATGTGCATGCTTAAAACGCGTTTCCGCACAAATCCGTGCGCGGGTGCTAAAAAGAGCAGCATCGGCATGCTTAGCACGTCGTTTGGTAGAAATCCACGTGCGCGTTCTGCAAAAAGCACCATTTGCATGCACATCTTGTGGTTTTGCAGAAAACTTCATCCGCGTCTACCAAAATATGCATGTGCATGCTTAAAACGCGTTTTCGCACAAATGCGTGCGCGGGTGCTAAAAAGAGCAGCATCGGCATGCTTAGCACGTCGTTTGGTAGAAATCCACGTGCGCGTTCTGCAAAAAGCACCATTTGCATGCACATCTTGTGGTTTTGCAGAAAACTTCATCCGCGTCTACCAAAAGATGCATGTGCATGCTTAAAACGCGTTTTCGCACAAATCCGTGCGCGGGTGCTAAAAAGAGCAGCATCGGCATGCTTAGCACGTCGTTTGGTAGAAATCTACGTGCGCGTTCTGCCAAAAGCACCATTTGCATGCACATCTTGTGGTTTTGCAGAAAACTTCATCCGCGTCTACCAAAAGATGCATGTGCATGCTTAAAACGCGTTTTCGCACAAATCCGTGCGCGGGTGCTAAAAAGAGCAGCATCGGCATGCTTAGCACGTCGTTTGGTAGAAATCCACGTGCGCGTTCTGCAAAAAGCACCATTTGCATGCACATCTTGTGGTTTTGCAGAAAACTTCATCCGCGTCTACCAAAAGATGCATGTGCATGCTTAAAACGCGTTTTCGCACAAATCCGTGCGCGGGTGCTAAAAAGAGCAGCATCAGCATGCTTAGCACGTCGTTTGGTAGAAATCCACGTGCGCGTTCTGCAAAAAGCACCATTTGCATGCACATCTTGTGGTTTTGCAGAAAACTTCATCCGCGTCTACCAAAAGATGCATGTGCATGCTTAAAACGCGTTTTCGCACAAATGCGTGCGCGGGTGCTAAAAATAGCAGCATCGGCATGCTTAGCACGTCGTTTGGTAGAAATCCACGTGCGCGTTCTGCAAAAAGCACCATTTGCATGCACATCTTGTGGTTTTGCAGAAAACTTCATCCGCGTCTACCAAAAGATGCATGTGCATGCTTAAAACGCGTTTTCGCACAAATGCGTGCGCGGGTGCTAAAAAGAGCAGCATCGGCATGCTTAGCACGTCGTTTGGTAGAAATCTACGTGCGCGTTCTGCCAAAAGCACCATTTGCATGCACATCTTGTGGTTTTGCAGAAAACTTCATCCGCGTCTACCAAAAGATGCATGTGCATGCTTAAAACGCGTTTTCGCACAAATCCGTGCGCGGGTGCTAAAAAGAGCAGCATCGGCATGCTTAGCACGTCGTTTGGTAGAAATCCACGTGCGCGTTCTGCAAAAAGCACCATTTGCATGCACATCTTGTGGTTTTGCAGAAAACTTCATCCGCGTCTACCAAAAGATGCATGTGCATGCTTAAAACGCGTTTTCGCACAAATCCGTGCGCGGGTGCTAAAAAGAGCAGCATCGGCATGCTTAGCACGTCGTTTGGTAGAAATCCACGTGCGCGTTCTGCAAAAAGCACCATTTGCATGCACATCTTGTGGTTTTGCAGAAAACTTCATCCGCGTCTACCAAAAGATGCATGTGCATGCTTAAAACGCGTTTTCGCACAAATCCGTGCGCGGGTGCTAAAAAGAGCAGCATCGGCATGCTTAGCACGTCGTTTGTAGAAATCCACGTGCGCGTTCTGCAAAAAGCACCATTTGCATGCACATCTTGTGGTTTTGCAGAAAACTTCATCCGCGTCTACCAAAAGATGCATGTGCATGCCTAAAACGCGTTTTCGCACAAATGCGTGCGCGGCTGCTAAAAAGAGCAGCATCGGCATGCTTAGCACGTCGTTTGGTAGAAATCTACGTGCGCGTTCTGCCAAAAGCACCATTTGCATGCACATCTTGTGGTTTTGCAGAAAACTTCATCCGCGTCTACCAAAAGATGCATGTGCATGCTTAAAACGCGTTTTCGCACAAATCCGTGCGCGGGTGCTAAAAAGAGCAGCATCGGCATGCTTAGCACGTCGTTTGGTAGAAATCCACGTGCGCGTTCTGCAAAAAGCACCATTTGCATGCACATCTTGTGGTTTTGCAGAAAACTTCATCCGCGTCTATCAAAAGATGCATGTGCATGCTTAAAACGCGTTTTCGCACAAATGCGTGCGCGGGTGCTAAAAAGAGCAGCATCGGCATGCTTAGCACGTCGTTTGGTAGAAATCCACGTGCGCGTTCTGCCAAAAGCACCATTTGCATGCACATCTTGTGGTTTTGCAGAAAACTTCATCCGCGTCTACCAAAAGATGCATGTGCATGCTTAAAACGCGTTTTCGCACAAATCCGTGCGCGGGTGCTAAAAAGAGCAGCATCGGCAAGCTTAGCACGTCGTTTGGCAGAAATCCACGTGCGCGTTCTGCAAAAAGCACCATTTGCATGCACATCTTGTGGTTTTGCAGAAACCTTCATCCGCGTCTACCAAAGATGCATGTGCATGCTTAAAACGCGTTTTCGCACAAATCCGTGCGCGGGTGCTAAAAAGAGCAGCATCGGCATGCTTAGCACGTCGTTTGGTAGAAATCCACGTGCGCGTTCTGCAAAAAGCACCATTTGCATGCACATCTTGTGGTTTTGCAGAAAACTTCATCCGCGTCTACCAAAAGATGCATGTGCATGCTTAAAACGCGTTTTCGCACAAATGCGTGCGCGGGTGCTAAAAAGAGCAGCATCGGCATGCTTAGCACGTCGTTTGGTAGAAATCCACGTGCGCGTTCTGCCAAAAGCACCATTTGCATGCACATCTTGTGGTTTTGCAGAAAACTTTATCCGCGTCTACCAAAAGATGCATGTGCATGCTTAAAACGCGTTTTCGCACAAATCCGTGCGCGGGTGCTAAAAAGAGCAGCATCGGCATGCTTAGCACGTCGTTTGGTAGAAATCCACGTGCGCGTTCTGCAAAAAGCACCATTTGCATGCACATCTTGTGGTTTTGCAGAAAACTTCATCCGCGTCTACCAAAAGATGCATGTGCATGCTTAAAACGCGTTTTCGCACAAATCCGTGCGCGGGTGCTAAAAAGAGCAGCATCGGCATGCTTAGCACGTCGTTTGGTAGAAATCCACGTGCGCGTTCTTCAAAAGCACCATTTGCATGCACATCTTGTGGTTTTGCAGAAAACTTCATCCGCGTCTACCAAAAGATGCATGTGCATGCTTAAAACGCGTTTTCGCACAAATCCGTGCGCGGGTGCTAAAAAGAGCAGCATCGGCATGCTTAGCACGTCGTTTGGTAGAAATCCAAATGCGCGTTCTGCAAAAAGCACCATTTGCATGCACATCTTGTGGTTTTGCAGAAAACTTCATCCGCGTCTACCAAAAGATGCATGTGCATGCCTAAAACGCGTTTTCGCACAAATGCGTGCGCGGGTGCTAAAAAGAGCAGCATCGGCATGCTTAGCACGTCGTTTGGTAGAAATCTACGTGCGCGTTCTGCCAAAAGCACCATTTGCATGCACATCTTGTGGTTTTGCAGAAAACTTCATCCGCGTCTACCAAAAGATGCATGTGCATGCTTAAAACGCGTTTTCGCACAAATCCGTGCGCGGGTGCTAAAAAGAGCAGCATCGGCATGCTTAGCACGTCGTTTGGTAGAAATCCACGTGCGCGTTCTGCAAAAAGCACCATTTGCATGCACATCTTGTGGTTTTGCAGAAAACTTCATCCGCGTCTATCAAAAGATGCATGTGCATGCTTAAAACGCGTTTTCGCACAAATGCGTGCGCGGGTGCTAAAAAGAGCAGCATCGGCATGCTTAGCACGTCGTTTGGTAGAAATCCACGTGCGCGTTCTGCCAAAAGCACCATTTGCATGCACATCTTGTGGTTTTGCAGAAAACTTCATCCGCGTCTACCAAAAGATGCATGTGCATGCTTAAAACGCGTTTTCGCACAAATCCGTGCGCGGGTGCTAAAAAGAGCAGCATCGGCAAGCTTAGCACGTCGTTTGGCAGAAATCCACGTGCGCGTTCTGCAAAAAGCACCATTTGCATGCACATCTTGTGGTTTTGCAGAAACCTTCATCCGCGTCTACCAAAGATGCATGTGCATGCTTAAAACGCGTTTTCGCACAAATCCGTGCGCGGGTGCTAAAAAGAGCAGCATCGGCATGCTTAGCACGTCGTTTGGTAGAAATCCACGTGCGCGTTCTGCAAAAAGCACCATTTGCATGCACATCTTGTGGTTTTGGAGAAAACTTCATCCGCGTCTACCAAAAGATGCATGTGCATGCTTAAAACGCGTTTTCGCACAAATGCGTGCGCGGGTGCTAAAAAGAGCAGCATCGGCATGCTTAGCACGTCGTTTGGTAGAAATCCACGTGCGCGTTCTGCCAAAAGCACCATTTGCATGCACATCTTGTGGTTTTGCAGAAAACTTTATCCGCGTCTACCAAAAGATGCATGTGCATGCTTAAAACGCGTTTTCGCACAAATCCGTGCGCGGGTGCTAAAAAGAGCAGCATCGGCATGCTTAGCACGTCGTTTGGTAGAAATCCACGTTCGCGTTCTGCCAAAAGCACCATTTGCATGCACATCTTGTGGTTTTGCAGAAAACTTCATCCGCGTCTACCAAAAGATGCATGTGCATGCTTAAAACGCGTTTTCGCACAAATCCGTGCGCGGGTGCTAAAAAGAGCAGCATCGGCATGCTTAGCACGTCGTTTGGTAGAAATCCACGTGCGCGTTCTGCAAAAAGCACCATTTGCATGCACATCTTGTGGTTTTGCAGAAAACTTCATCCGCGTCTACCAAAAGATGCATGTGCATGCTTAAAACGCGTTTTCGCACAAATGCGTGCGCGGGTGCTAAAAGGAGCAGCATCGGCATGCTTTAGCACGTCGTTTGGTAGAAATCTACGTGCGCGTTCTGCCAAAAGCACCATTTGCATGCACATCTTGTGGTTTTGCAGAAAACTTCATCCGCGTCTACCAAAAGATGCATGTGCATGCTTAAAACGCGTTTTCGCACAAATCCGTGCGCGGGGTGCTAAAAAGAGCAGCATCGGCATGCTTAGCACGTCGTTTGGTAGAAATCCACGTGCGCGTTCTGCAAAAAGCACCATTTGCACGCACATCTTGTGGTTTTGCAGAAAACTTCATCCGCGTCTATCAAAAGATGCATGTGCATGCTTAAAACGCGTTTTCGCACAAATGCGTGCGCGGGTGCTAAAAAGAGCAGCATCGGCATGCTTAGCACGTCGTTTGGTAGAAATCCACGTGCGCGTTCTGCCAAAAGCACCATTTGCATGCACATCTTGTGGTTTTGCAGAAAACTTCATCCGCGTCTACCAAAAGATGCATGTGCATGCTTAAAACGCGTTTTCGCACAAATCCGTGCGCGGGTGCTAAAAAGAGCAGCATCGGCATGCTTAGCACGTCGTTTGGTAGAAATCCACGTGCGCGTTCTGCAAAAAGCACCATTTGCATGCACATCTTGTGGTTTTGCAGAAAACTTCATCCGCGTCTACCAAAAGATGCATGTGCATGCTTAAAACGCGTTTTCGCACAAATGCGTGCGCGGGTGCTAAAAAGAGCAGCATCGGCATGCTTAGCACGTCGTTTGGTAGAAATCTACGTGCGCGTTCTGCCAAAAGCACCATTTGCATGCACATCTTGTGGTTTTGCAGAAAACTTCATCCGCGTCTACCAAAAGATGCATGTGCATGCTTAAAACGCGTTTTCGCACAAATCCGTGCGCGGGTACTAAAAAGAGCAGCATCGGCATGCTTAGCACGTCGTTTGGTAGAAATCCACGTGCGCGTTCTGCAAAAAGCACCATTTGCATGCACATCTTGTGGTTTTGCAGAAAACTTCATCCGCGTCTACCAAAAGATGCATGTGCATGCTTAAAACGCGTTTTCGCACAAATCCTTTCGCGGGTGCTAAAAAGAGCAGCATCGGCATGCTTAGCACGTCGTTTGGTAGAAATCCACGTGCGCGTTCTGCAAAAAAGCACCATTTGCATGCACATCTTGTGGTTTTGCAGAAAACTTCATCCGCGTCTACCAAAAGATGCATGTGCATGCTTAAAACGCGTTTTCGCACAAATGCGTGCGCGGGTGCTAAAAATAGCAGCATCGGCATGCTTAGCACGTCGTTTGGTAGAAATCCACGTGCGCGTTCTGCAAAAAGCACCATTTGCATGCACATCTTGTGGTTTTGCAGAAAACTTCATCCGCGTCTACCAAAAGATGCATGTGCATGCTTAAAACGCGTTTTCGCACAAATCCGTGCGCGGGTGCTAAAAAGAGCAGCATCGGCATGCTTAGCACGTCGTTTGGTAGAAATCCACGTGCGCGTTCTGCAAAAAGCACCATTTGCATGCACATCTTGTGGTTTTGCAGAAAACTTCATCCGCGTCTACCAAAAGATGCATGTGCATGCTTAAAACGCGTTTTCGCACAAATCCGTGCGCGGGTGCTAAAAAGAGCAGCATCGGCATGCTTAGCACGTCGTTTGGTAGAAATCCACGTGCGCGTTCTGCAAAAAGCACCATTTGCATGCACATCTTGTGGTTTTGCAGAAAACTTCATCCGCGTCTACCAAAAGATGCATGTGCATGCTTAAAACGCGTTTTCGCACAAATGCATGCGCGGGTGCTAAAAAGAGCAGCATCGGCATGCTTAGCACGTCGTTTGGTAGAAATCCACGTGCGCGTTCTGCAAAAAGCACCACTTGCATGCACATCTTGTGGTTTTGCAGAAAACTTCATCCGCGTCTACCAAAAGATGCATGTGCATGCTTAAAACGCGTTTTCGCACAAATGCGTGCGCGGGTGCTAAAAAGAGCAGCATCGGCATGCTTAGCACGTCGTTTGGTAGAAATCCACGTGCGCGTTCTGCCAAAAGCACCATTTGCATACACATCTTGTGGTTTTGCAGAAAACTTCATCCGCGTCTACCAAAAGATGCATGTGCATGCTTAAAACGCGTTTTCGCACAAATCCGTGCGCGGGTGCTAAAAAGAGCAGCATCGGCATGCTTAGCA